>NC_074671.1:60464849-60490267 GCF_029448725.1 Salvelinus fontinalis
TAACTCAGCGCTAAGGCTGACTTGGTCCCGAAAAGAGTATATAAGAAGCATGCCTTCATTAAGAGGGTTTGATAGTGCTACTTGACTTATCACTGACAGACTGCTCGTGATACTTACATTTACATTTTACATTTAAGTCATTTAGCAGACGCTCTTATCCAGAGCGACTTACAAATTGGTGCATTCACCTAATGACATCCAGTGGAACAGCCACTTTACAATAGTGCATCTAGATCTTTTAAGGGGGGGGGGGGGGGGCAGAAGGATTGCTTTATCCTATCCTAGGTATTCCTTGAAGAGGTGGGGTTTCAGGTGTCTCCGGAAGGTGGTGATTGACTCCGCTGTCCTGGCGTCGTGAGGGAGTTTGTTCCACCATTGGGGTGCCAGAGCAGCAAACAGTTTTGACTGGGCTGAGCGGGAACTGTACTTCCTCAGTGGTAGGGAGGCGAGCAGGCCAGAGGTGGATGAACGCAGTGCCCTTGTTTGGGTGTAGGGCCTGATCAGAGCCTGAAGGTACTGAGGTGCCGTTCCCCTCACAGCTCCGTAGGCAAGCACCATGGTCTTGTAGCGGATGCGAGCTTCAACTGGAAGCCAGTGGAGAGAGCGGAGGAGCGGGGTGACGTGAGAGAACTTGGGAAGGTTGAACACCAGACGGGCTGCGGCGTTCTGGATGAGTTGTAGGGGTTTAATGGCACAGGCAGGGAGCCCAGCCAACAGCGAGTTGCAGTAATCCAGACGGGAGATGACAAGTGCCTGGATTAGGACCTGCGCCGCTTCCTGTGTGAGGCAGGGTCGTACTCTACGGATGTTGTAGAGCATGAATCTACAGGAACGGGCCACCGCCTTGATGTTGGTGGAGAACGACAGGGTGTTGTCCAGGATCACGCCAAGGTTCTTAGCGCTCTGGGAGGAGGACACAATGGAGTTGTCAACCGTGATGGCGAGATCATGGAACGGACAGTCCTTCCCCGGGAGGAAGAGCAGCTCCGTCTTGCCGAGGTTCAGCTTGAGGTGGTGATCCGTCATCCACACTGATATGTCTGCCAGACATGCAGAGATGCGATTCGCCACCTGGTCATCAGAAGGGGGAAAGGAGAAGATTAATTGTGTGTCGTCTGCATAGCAATGATAGGAGAGACCATGTGAGGTTATGACAGAGCCAAGTGACTTGGTGTATAGCGAGAATAGGAGAGGGCCTAGAACAGAGCCCTGGGGGACACCAGTGGTGAGAGCGCGTGGTGAGGAGACAGATTCTCGCCACGCCACCTGGTAGGAGCGACCTGTCAGGTAGGACGCAATCCAGGCGTGGGCCGCGCCGGAGATGCCCAACTCGGAGAGGGTGGAGAGGAGGATCTGATGGTTCACAGTATCGAAGGCAGCCGATAGGTCTAGAAGGATGAGAGCAGAGGAGAGAGAGTTAGCTTTAGCAGTGCGGAGCGCCTCCGTGATACAGAGAAGAACAGTCTCAGTTGAGTGACTAGTCTTGAAACCTGACTGATTTGGATCAAGAAGGTCATTCTGAGAGAGATAGCAGGAGAGCTGGCCAAGGACGGCACGTTCAAGAGTTTTGGAGAGAAAAGAAAGAAGGGATACTGGTCTGTAGTTGTTGACATCGGAGGGATCGAGTGTAGGTTTTTTCAGAAGGGGTGCAACTCTCGCTCTCTTGAAGACGGAAGGGACGTAGCCAGCGGTCAAGGATGAGTTGATGAGCGAGGTGAGGTAAGGTAGAAGGTCTCCGGAAATGGTCTGGAGAAGAGAGGAGGGGATAGGGTCAAGCGGGCAGGTTGTTGGGCGGCCGGCCGTCACAAGACGCGAGATTTCATCTGGAGAGAGAGGGGAGAAAGAGGTCAAAGCACAGGGTTGGGCAGTGTGAGCAGAACCAGCGGTGTCGTTTGACTTAGCAAACGAGGATCGGATGTCGTCGACCTTCTTTTCAAAATGGTTGACGAAGTCGTCTGCAGAGAGGGAGGAGGGGGGGGGGAGGGGGAGGAGGATTCAGGAGGGAGGAGAAGGTGGCAAAGAGCTTCCTAGGGTTAGAGGCAGATGCTTGGAATTTAGAGTGGTAGAAAGTGGCTTTAGCAGCAGAGACAGAAGAGGAAAATGTAGAGAGGAGGGAGTGAAAGGATGCCAGGTCCGCAGGGAGGCAAGTTTTCCTCCATTTCCGCTCGGCTGCCCGGAGCCCTGTTCTGTGAGCTCGCAATGAGTCGTCGAGCCACGGAGCGGGAGGGGAGGACCGAGCCGGCCTGGAGGATAGGGGACATAGAGAGTCAAAGGATGCAGAAAGGGAGGAGAGGAGGGTTGAGGAGGCAGAATCAGGAGATAGGTTGGAGAAGGTTTGGGCAGAGGGAAGAGATGATAGGATGGAAGAGGAGAGAGTAGCGGGGGAGAGAGAGCGGAGGTTGGGACGGCGCGATACCATCCGAGTAGGGGCAGTGTGGGAAGTGTTGGATGAGAGCGAGAGGGAAAAGGATACAAGGTAGTGGTCGGAGACTTGGAGGGGAGTTGCAATGAGGTTAGTGGAAGAACAGCATCTAGTAAAGATGAGGTCAAGCGTATTGCCTGCCTTGTGAGTAGGGGGGGAAGGTGAGAGGGTGAGGTCAAAAGAGGAGAGGAGTGGAAAGAAGGAGGCAGAGAGGAATGAGTCAAAGGTAGACATGGGGAGGTTAAAGTCACCCAGAACTGTGAGAGGTGAGCCGTCCTCAGGAAAGGAGCTTATCAAGGCATCAAGCTCATTGATGAACTCTCCAAGGGAACCTGGAGGGCGATAGATGATAAGGATGTTAAGCTTGAAAGGGCTGGTAACTGTGACAGCATGGAATTCAAAGGAGGCGATAGACAGATGGGTAAGGGGAGAAAGAGAGAATGACCACTTGGGAGAGATGAGGATCCCGGTGCCACCACCCCGCTGACCAGAAGGTCTCGGGGTGTGCGAGAACACGTGGGCAGACGAAGAGAGAGCAGTAGGAGTAGCAGTGTTATCTGTGGTGAGCCATGTTTCCGTCAGTGCCAAGAAGTCGAGGGACTGGAGGGACGCATAGGCTGAGATGAGCTCTGCCTTGTTGGCCGCAGATCGGCAGTTCCAGAGGCTACCGGAGACCTGGAACTCCACGTGGGTCGTGCGGGCTGGGACCACCAGGTTAGGGTGGGCGCGGCCACGCGATGTGAAGCGTTTGTATGGTCTGTGCAGAGAGGAGAGAACAGGGATAGACAGACACATAGTTGACAGGCTACAGAAGAGGCTACGCTAATGCAAAGGAGATTAGAATGACAAGTGGGCTACACGTCTCGAATGTTCAGAAAGTTAAGCTTACGTTGCAAAAAAATAAAAATAAAATACAAGATCTTATTGACTAAAATGATATAGTACTGCTGGCTGGTGAAGTAGCCTGGCTAGCAGTGGCTACGTTGTTGAAAGTGAAGCTGGCTAGGTAACCTCGACAATTTCACTAAATTTCTCTAAACTACACAATTATCATGGATACAAGGACAGCAAAGACAACTAGCTAACACTACGCTAATCAAGTCGTTCCGTTGTAATGTAAGTTTCTACAGTGCTGCTATTCGGTAGAAGTTGGCTAGCTAGCAGTGTTGGCTAGGTAGGAGGACGGCAGCGCGGCAGGCGAAAAATAGCTGGCTAGCTAACCGATAATTACTCAAAGCTACACAATTATCTTAGATACAAAGATAGCAAAGAAAACTATGTAGCTAGCTAACACTACACAAGTCAAGTCGTTCCGTTGTAATGTAATCGTTTCTACAGTGCTGCTAATCGGTGGCTAGCTGGCTAGCTAGCAGGGTTGACTACGTTACGTTACGTTACGTTAGGGCGAGAATACCTGGCTAGCGAACCTCAGCGAACCTTGATAACTACACAATTATCACCGATACAAAGACGGCTATGTAGCCAGCTAAGTAGCTAGCTAAGATCGAACAAATACAAATCAAAGATAGCAAAGACAACTGTGTAGTCAGCCAACACTACACTGATCAAGTCGTTCCGTTGTAATGCACTCGTTTCTACAATGCTGCTATTCGGTGGCAAGCTGGCTAGCTAGCAGTGTTGGCTACGTTGCGTTACGTTAGGGCAAAAATAGCTGGCTGGCGAACCTCAATAACTACACAATTATGTTTGATGCAAAGACGGCTATGTAGCTAGCTAAGATCAAACAAATCAAACCGTTGTACTGTAATGAAAATGAAAATCAGACCGTTGTACTATAATGAAATGTAATGAAAAGTTATACTACTATTCGGTAGACGGTGGACGTTTGCTAGCTGCTGGGCAGATAGCAGTGTGGACTACGATAGGCTTCAACTATCATCAACCTAAAAGGTAATATCTGACTTTCATACTCTAGAACAATTGTATCTATTGACTTCTGATTCATGGACGAGACATACTGAGACAACTACCCCGTATACGCCTATTGCTTCAATACATCCACCCCCTAACAGGAGTTGATAGAAAGCATCAGTGGTGTTACAAAGGGTCTTGATCTCAAAGCAGTCTCTCAACTGATCAGTTAAAAATAGTCATAGTACAACTTCTAGTAGGAGAAATAGATACTGAGTGATTGGATAAACCTATAGAGAAATTGTGAGTTACAGAACATACTCTTTGGGAACCAACCAGGTCAACCTACGCGAAGGTAATTAACCGCTTGTTGTAATACATAGATAAGGCATTAAGAGTTCAAGTGTTTTGATGATTATTGGTGTTATAGATTAAGGACCAAAAAGAAACTGTAATAACATGTACAACTGTGTAAATTGCAAACGTTGAATAAAAAGTAGAAACTAGACCCAAAACCCTAGGGGAGAGAACACCTCTGACACTCCCGATCTAGGGGAACAAGTCTAGTTTCTACACTAAAGACAATATAATGGGTTGGACAGAATAATCATTTTATTGTAATAATAATACTCTATATTAATACTCAAGCAGTATTAGTCGACGGACATAGACAGTAAATCGTAACCACGTTATAGCTTACGTGAGTCTAGATATAAGAGCATAAGAAGTGAACTTGAAAGTAATCTAGAGGTACTCGAAGTCTGATTGATATTATCTAAGATCCCGAAACAAGCCTGGCGGCAACACGCAAGGCAAATCTCCGGATAAAGGACAGGATATATAACCAGGTCAGTCCGGCGGACCTGTGAGTCACCTGTTAGCCGGGTGACATAAGAACTTGAGTGAAACGACTTGTAGCACTCTCGACGGGGGTACCTTAACGGTTCTGTGGGAAAAAACCCTACCGCGACAGTACCTGCTCACAAAGATATTTGGAATATGTTCGTATTTTCACCGTCAGAGTAGAAAGACTGAAGGGCTTTTGTGAGTTTGTTGGCCAGGAGTACCATAACATTTTAGGACACAGCAATGTTCGCTGGATGTCCATGCTCCCTGCTCTAGAAAGAGTGCTGAAAATGTAGGTGCCATTGAAACCTTTTTTTATTTCTGAAGACAAATGCCCTGTTGTCCTGTGAACAATGTTCGAAGATCCACTGACTGAACTTTGGCTGGCCTTTGTCCATGGAAACTTGACCGTATTCAGTGACACGATCAAGATGCTTGGAGGCGAGGACCACTGTGCTGTGGAGTCCGCTGCAATTCTGAGAAACGTTGAGGCAAAATTGACTGATGACAACTTCATTCCAGTTTTGGTCAGAGGACTTCTGAGAGAGCTAGAGGAAAATGGAGCCATGTCTAAAGAGAGCTTTCTCAAAACATCCCAATCATTCTTGACTATGGCTGTGAACTACTTGCAAGCATGGGGAAAGCACACAGATAATCAAAAATATTTATTTTGTCTCCTTTTAAAAAGGCAACCTCTGCGTGAAGAGATCCAGAAGGCAGCAGGCAGGCACACTGCAGGAAAAATGCCCCAATGTGTCCATCAATGAGGATGCATTGTGTGACGAGGTTACTGGCCTGCAAGAGTTCCTAAAGGGGGATCGCTTGAAGAATGTAAAACATCTGAGACACCGCTTAGTCAGAGATGGAGCACGGTGGTTACCCACTTCAAGAGAAGAGAACGACATCCCACACACTAACCTGGCTAGATTAGCGTCTGTTGTTATGTGCTTACCTGGAAGTAATTCACCAGTCGAGAGAGTGTTCTCCCAAATGAATGATCTATGGAAAGCAGCAAGAAATAGGTTCACTGTTCCTACCATCAAGGCCATGCTTATTGTGAAGACAAACTTCAACCTCCCCTGCCAGGAGTTCATGGAGAAGCTGGCCAAAGACAGAGCAATCTTGAAGAAAATACATTATTCTGAGAAATATACAGATTAGGTTGGTATAAGTATATTATGTAGTTACCAATCTCATCATCGTCTTATTTCTTTATTATGTTGTTAAGTATTTCACATATACTATTGTCTGTTTTTTCAATTTTGCTCATGTTCTCTTCTGCTCTTATTCTACCCAGACTACCAGGACCACTGAATGGCTGTTCAGGTTGGACAGTTCTGTCTTGTCTGTAGTGTTTCTATAAAACAGTTGTTTTCTCTGTCTATCACAGTGTGCCTGTTAGACTAAATACATGAAACCGGAATTGTCCCCCTTTTTTATTTCATAGATAATAACATTGGATATTTTAATTATATATTGACCGCCGAACTGGAAATGTCCCCGGTTTTCATTTCAGAAATCTTGTCACCTTAGCTTACATTGATTGGATTAAATTGTTTTGGTATATTTTAGTTGACACTGTATTAGACTCAGCAGAGGTGATTTGATGATGTTCAAATGTTGAAGTCTTGCTGGAATAGTGGAGGCAGCTCCTGTTTTAAATTTTTTGCCCTTTTTTCTCCCCAATGTCGTGGTAATCCATTTGGTAGTCACAGTCTTATCTCATCGCTGCAATTCCCGTACGGACTCAGGAGAGGCGAAGGTCGAGAGCCGTGCTTCCTCCGAAACACAACCCAGCCAAGCCTCACTGCTTCTTGACACAATGCCCACTTAACCCGGAAGCCAGCCACACCAGTGTGTCGGAGGAAACACCGTACACCTCGCGACCGTGTCAGCGTGCACTACGCCCGGCCAGCCACACAAGGACATCGCTGCCGGCCAAATTGTGCACCGCCACAGCCAGCTGCAACAGAGCCTGGCCTCGAACCCCAGAATCTCTAGTGGCACAGCTAGCACTGCATTCTTAGACCACTGTGCCGCTCAGAAGGCAGCTCCTGTTTTCTTTGCGACTTGTGGTAACTCTCTGTGGTCCGAAAATGTCGTAAACATTAACTTGCTTAACCATGCTGCAGGTCATGTAACGGTACACGCAATATGCTTTGTGGACTTCATTGGACAGAGCTATATGGTTTTGTGATAAAACAAAGATGTGGTTGAATTTATTCAGCCACTTTGTCTTCTTATTGTCTCGGCCTTTACGCTTATATATCACGGTCGCAAGGAAAATGAATTAACAGGTTATAGAGCAAACAAGCAAATATCACAACACATGTTGAAATGTGGCTTTCTTTTGTTGGGGGGGGGGGGGGGGGGGGGCTTGGCTTCACCAGTGATTTCACTGTTAGTTCACTGTTCACTGCAGCCTCTGTGTCTACCTTCAACTGCCATGCGGTGGCGCCAATACTCTTCCTCTAATGGATAATTTCTTATGGCAGTGGAACGTCCATCCAAACTGTTCACCAGTCTTCCTCATTAATGTGCATATAGGTAGAGATGTTTTTGAAAAGCCTTTTAACATATTCACTTTCCCTTATGTATGTCTAATTTCTAGAATTCAAGGTTAATTTGTTTCATAAGGTTCATTTAGAGGTACATTCTTAGAGAACTGCTATACATCTTGCCCACTGTTTTAGAGAAAAAGTTATTTATTATTAAAAACAGTTCAGACTTTGAGCCTTCATTAGGGCCATGCACCTTGGCTGGACTGCAAATAGCGACAGACTGAATGCTTCTATTTTGCATGAGTCGGTTAGAAACTAGAAACTATTCTACGTTTTAAGTTAATTGAAATGATGTGGAAACAACGTTGAATCGAAACACATTCATTTCACATGTGAAGTGTTCTATAGATTCATGTATACATGACAACACATTCAAGCCAGATAGATGTCTCCCCCCCACCCCCCTCCATCTGATTTAAACAGAAACAACAGCGGAGGCATGCGGGAGAACACGACATCACAATCATAAAGAATACATTCTCTGGATGTAGGAAAACGCAAGGCCTCCAAAACACAACAGTCTGTTACCACAGCAACGGCTCAGCTGGAAGCTGACTGGATCCAGGGTCATCAACCAGGGGGTGAGAGATTGTGGACAGGGGATGTCGAGATTCTCCAGACCCTATCCTGATCCAAGCTCTGAATCATCCCACAGCTAGTTTGCTGAACTTTGTGGGAGCTCAGCTTCCAGCCCAAAGTTGGATTTGCTAAGGCTGCTGGGAGAACCAGAGAGAGTGTGTTTTTGAGTGTGCGTGTGTGCTCGCACACGTGTGTGTGTGAGGTGATTCATCTAGGAGAATTTTGACCTTGAAAGGAAAACAATGAATGTCTCCCACTGAGATAAATGTTGGCTGGCGTTCGGCCCTTCAGTCTTTGTTATGGATCCCTCGGCTGTTTCTCAAATACCCTTTCAGCAAGTATAGGGGAGTCAATGAGACTAACTATACTCTGACTATGACCACATGAGTAGAACTGTCAGGATATATTTCACGTGTTTGAGGAATCTGTGTGATTTGGATCGACCACATTGTTTGTATCTACCGCTGGATGAGCCTGAATCCTGTCCCTTCCGCCTCCCCTCCTCTCCCTCTCCTGTGCTGTCAACGCTTGGCTCTGGTCTCCATTACGGCCCTTGAATGCATCAGCTTCAGCTAATATTAGAATAAGAGAAACAACAAAGGAAAGGAAAAGAAAATAAGCCTTTTTTTTCTTTCAGAGGGCTCGTCAGTCTGACCCAAAAGTTTAGCACATTTCGTGACGTGCCTAGGAACCTCACATGGGCCTGCCGATCTAAGGCATGTGTGGCGAAGGTTTTGGGATCCACACCCCCTACTGTTTCACGGGATACACCCAAGCACAAAAAAAGGCGGGAGGGAAATTAGAGAGTGATTCCCCGGCCATGCCGGAATTCTGACAGCTCTTGCTCCTTCACACTTCTTCACCCTCCATAATATCTGTTCAGTGTCATTCGGTTAGATGGGTGTTGGGAGCATGGAGGCACGGAGTGGCCAAGGCTCTTCCTGATGGTTGCGGTCTGCTCTTCCTCTGAGAAACAGGATGTGTGGAGTGATCTTGTGTAGTGTGTAACATTAGTGTAGATATCTTATATCTCCAACAACATTTTTACCTGACAGCAGAATCACTCCGTGGCAATGTGCACATCCTACATTATATTGGCAATGAGTAGTGAACAGGCTTTAACCTGTGTCAAGTAGCTTTCTATATCACAGTTTGTTTTTCACATTCACACCGGCATCTACTAAGAACACATCAACAGCAGTACCATGAACAACAACATTTTCTCTAAAGGTAGATAGATAGATTGGACTCCCTAAGGGCTGATTCGATGGACATGCCCTCCTGTGTTCTGAGGATGCCGTTGTCCAGGCTGTTCTCATAGACTAGACGTAACATAGTAAACAAAAATCCGGGACACTCAAATTAGAAATATATGTTACGTTTGGTATGTTTACATAAGACTGGAAACGAAAGGTTGCGTGTACGAATCTCGTCACGGACAACTTTATTTTAGCTAATTAGCAACTTTGCAGCTACATAGCATTTTAGCTAACCCTTCCCCTAACCTTAACCCTTTAACCTAACTCCTAACCTTAACCCTAACGTACAACCCCTAATCCTAACCCCTAGCCTAGCTAACGTAGCTAACGTTAGCATTAGCCACCTAGCTAACGTTAACCACAACAAATTGCAATTTGTAACAGCATACAAATTGCAATTTGTAACATAGCATAAAAATTGTAATTCGTAACATATCATACAAATTGTAATTCATAACATATCATACAAATTGTAATTTGTAACATATCCTACAAAATGGATGATGGACATCCACAAATGAATACATATCATACTAAACGTAACATATCATACTAATTTGAGTGTCCAGGATTTTCATTTACAATGTTATATCTACCCCTCAGTCCAGGTTGCAGGCCTTTGTCAATATGTTCCTTTTGGACATATCCCAAGACCAGTGACGAATGGCATCCTGTGGAAGAAATATGACTGGCTTTAAGGGTAGAGAGAGAGAGATCATGTGATTAGTGATGTCTACCATGACAACTTGTTTCTTACTGTAGTTCTGAGCTTGTAGCTTCTCTTCGTCTCTCTATCTCCCCCTCTCGCTCTCCTCTCTCGCTGAGCTTGTAGCTTCTCTCCGTCTCTCTATCTCCCCCTCTCGCTCTCCTCTCTCGCTGAGCTTGTAGCTTCTCTCCGTCTCTCTATCTCCCCCTCTCGCTCTCCTCTCTCGCTGAGCTTGTAGCTTCTCTCTGTCTCTTAATCTCCCCCTCTCGCTCTCCTCTCTCGCTGAGCTTGTAGCTTCTCTCTGTCTCTCTATCTCGCCCTCTCGCTCTCCTCTCTCGCTGAGCTTGTAGCTTCTCTCTGTCTCTCTATCTCCCCCTCTCGCTCTCCTCTCTCGCTGAGCTTGTAGCTTCTCTCTGTCTCTCTATCTCCCCCTCTCGCTCTCCTCTCTCGCTGAGCTTGTAGCTTCTCTCCGTCTCTCTATCTCCCCCTCTCGCTTTCCTCTCTCGCTGAGCTTGTAGCTTCTCTCTGTCTCTCTATCTCCCCCTCTCGCTCTCCTCTCTCGCTGAGCTTGTAGCTTCTCTCCGTCTCTCTATCTCCCCCTCTCGCTCTCCTCTCTCGCTGAGCTTGTAGCTTCTCTCTGTCTCTTAATCTCCCCCTCTCGCTCTCCTCTCTCGCTGAGCTTGTAGCTTCTCTCTGTCTCTCTATCTCGCCCTCTCGCTCTCCTCTCTCGCTGAGCTTGTAGCTTCTCTCTGTCTCTCTATCTCCCCCTCTCGCTCTCCTCTCTCGCTGAGCTTGTAGCTTCTCTCTGTCTCTCTATCTCCCCCTCTCGCTCTCCTCTCTCGCTGAGCTTGTAGCTTCTCTCCGTCTCTCTATCTCCCCCTCTCGCTTTCCTCTCTCGCTGAGCTTGTAGCTTCTCTCTGTCTCTCTATCTCCCCCTCTCGCTCTCCTCTCTCGCTGAGCTTGTAGCTTCTCTCCGTCTCTCTATCTCCCCCTCTCGCTCTCCTCTCTCGCTGAGCTTGTAGCTTCTCTCTGTCTCTCTATCTCCCCCTCTCGCTCTCCTCTCTCGCTGAGCTTGTAGCTTCTCTCTGTCTCTCTATCTCCCCCTCTCGCTCTCCTCTCTCGCTGGGCTCCAGACCCACTGCCCATCAGTAACGGCTATCTCTTTCTCTGATGGAAAAGGTGACTCCTCTGAACAGAGCCACGGGGGTTCTACTCTTGCCCTGCTCAATAAAGAGAATCATCTCCATTACAAAATGGTCTGTGATGATTTAAAACCAGCCCAGGGTGGAAACATTACAGAATAATGCTTCTGATGATGAGGATCCCGGCCTCTGCCTGTTTTCATATGTCAGCTTTTATTTAAAGCCATTGTGGGGTTTAATTGTGAGCCATTGAGGAGGATTGATGGGCGCTACACCGCATCAGTAGGCCTTTCCCAGTTCAAACCTGAAGATGCCAAGGACTGGGAAAGGAGCAGTAGAAATGACATCACACATGGTTTCATGAAATGAACTTGATGAAATATAATGCTAAGTGTAAACTAAGCCATTATTAATTGCTGTTGTTGTGGTTTGGAAATCTCGTTTGTAGAGATATATTGATATTTCATCAAGCACCTGTGCACACTTTTATGGTTAAAGTGTACAGCTATTTCCAACCATTTATTAACATACAACATCACCAGTTGGCAATAAAAGGGAAGGGAGAGGACACATGAATAGTCTGGTCTGGTGTCTCCTTTGCGAACATGGAAGAACTTGAGCGTTAGTTAGCATGTGAAAGAACAGTGGAATGGCTGATAGAATATTCCTGTGGTGTTATGGAACATATGGAATCATGTCCTGTTTTCAGTCTGAACTGGGGTTTACCATCAAAGTGGTCATAGTCATTTTAATACGTCTGAGTGCATTCTATAAGATTTCTCCCCTATTAAGACCCTGCTGTGTTGGAAGTGGTGCGGGGCTCACCACAGACACAGGCTAATAGGACGATGATGTGCCCCTGATCCTTACTGCTATATTGAAGCTGTCTCCTGTCCTGTTACCCGACCACGCTATGCTGCTGCGGGGAGAGAGAGAGACCCGAAAACAGCAGTCAGACCTGTGGAATCTCACAGAGGAACTGAAGCTCATAAACATGCCCCCTCCACCTCCCCTCCTCTCCCATCACTGGCTCTTTGTAAAGAATTGGAACACTCCCGGGTGGCGCAGTGGTCTAGGTCTCTGGGTTCTCGCCCAGGCTGGGCTGGGTTCGCGCCCAGGCTCTGTCGCAGCCGGCCGCAACCGGGAGGTCCGTGGGGCGACACACAATTGACCTAGCGTCGTCCGGGTTAGGGAGGATTAGGGAGGGTTTGGCCGGTAGGGATATCCTTGTCTCAGTATGTAATAAAATGTATGCACTCTACTGTAAGTCGCTCTGGATAAGAGCGTCTGCTAAATGACTAAAATGTAAATGTAAACACTCAGTGAGGGTCTGCATATCACTCTGCCCTCCTGTGTAGCTCAGTTGGTAGAGCATGGTGCGTTCAGTGCCAGCATTGTGGGTTCGATTCCCATGGGGGACCAGTACACAAAAAAGTATGAACATGTATGCACTCACTACTGTATGTTGCTCTGGAGAAGAGCAAATGCTGAATGACTAAAATTATATTTGACTGCTGCAGACTCAAGTACCTTTCTGGAAGGCGTTCTCTTCTCATTCACACCCTCTGTGATGTCAGGTCACCACTCTGGCGGCAGTCAACATCCACTACTCTACCTGTGAAGAGGCTAATTGAAAATATTCCTCCCTTTTATTGTCCTGCAGGACTCATGCTGAGCTGAGCTGAACTGGGTTTAAGAAAAAGCCCTTGTGAAGTGATTGATATTGTGCGGATGATGACTCAACTCATAAATTAGCTCTCTCCCCGTGAATCTGGTCTCCTCTCTTCTCTGTGTCTTTTAAAGAGAGGAATTCCTGGGTGTTTGGCGAACAAGCAGCTAGCGTTAAATCACAAAGATGGATGACTGCCTGGCCAGTCTGATTTTTCCTTGCCTGTGTTTTCAATTCAGGCATGTGTCAACAAAAGCAGCAATGCAAAAGACTTCCCTTTAAATCGGGAGGCTGGCAAGCAGTGTGTTGCCATAGCGATAGTAGATCGTGGAGTATCTGAGGCTATTGTCACATAGCAGTATAATCTATACCACAGGAGGTTGGTGGCACCTTAATTGGGAGAACGGGCTTGTGGTAATGGTGGGAGCGGAATAGGTGGAATGGTATCAAACACATGGTTTCCAGGTGTTTGATGTCATTCCATTTGCTCTGTTCCGGTCATTATTATGATCCGTTCTCCCCTCAGCAGCCTCCTGTGATCTATACATTCTGTATCAGCTGACTGGGAACTACGGCGTTAAACTATACACAGTATCTTTGTGTTTTGTCGACACACTTCATTTCAGTTAGTTAACCACTTCTGGTTTCTACAACTGGTTTGTGCTTCAATGACTTTCCTTTTCAGCTACAGCCATCTCTCCATGTTGACCTCAGAGCCATATAAACACTCAACTGGTGGACCTGTGATATGGTCTGAACTATACTGTATGTGCGTGATCTAACAGCATAACCACTCCTACAGCAGAGCATGGGCTATAGTGAGGATATCTTGAGTTGGCAAGTGAATGTGGTGGAGCTGGAACAGCTTGAGTGGAACAGGTGAGTTCTCCATTCTGATAAAACTGAAACAGAAGTGTTTCTCTTTCCAGAGTCTAAGGTAATCAAGTTTCATAGGACTCTAGTATTTAAAGGACTTTGTGCGAAGGCTCCCCTGGTATAGTATTTCTGTCAGTCAAACAAAGCAGACACACGACAGCTTTTTCAGCCACCTCAATAGAGTAGAGAAATCACCTCTGAAGTGAGACCGCTGGAATAGTGATTACATTTACAGAATGTTTTGTGTGTTATTTTACGGAGAACATTGATGATTGATTCCTCATAATTAAGTTGTCACCAAAATATCACTCCACAGTGTTAATGTCAAAACATGTATTTTCCTGTTCTGGAAAATGAAACACTTTTTCTCTAAGAGGCCCGGTTGTGTGAGTGAGTGAGAGGTGGTGGTACTGCATTATGCCACAGGGCTGGATAAAGCAGACACATATGGTGTTTGTTTAGAGTGGGGAGGGAGATTCCCTCAGCTTTGTTCTCCTTAAATACAGCTGTATGTCATGTGATATGTCGAGTCTAGAATGTTTGACTGTGAGAAGAGGAATGAAAAGGCAGTGATCATGTGTGATTCTGGGAGTGTGAACTGACTATCCATGCCTTTGATTCTCAGAATTCTATATTTCTATGACGTCGTCACAAACACCCACATTGATAAAGCCTTTAGGGGTGCTAGTCATCACAAACACCCACATTGATAAAGCCTTTAGGGGTGCTAGTCATCACAAACACCCACATTGATAAAGCCTTTAGGGGTGCTAGTCATCACAAACACCCACATTGATAAAGCCTTTAGGGGTGCTAGTCATCACAAACACCCACATTGATAAAGCCTTTAGGGGTGCTAGTCATCACAAACACCCACATTGATAAAGCCTTTAGGGGTGCTAGTCATCACAAACACCCACATTGATAAAGCCTTTAGGGGTGCTAGTCATCACAAACACCCACATTGATAAAGCCTTTAGGGGTGCTAGTCATCACAAACACCCACATTGATAAAGCCTTTAGGGGTGCTAGTCATCACAAACACCCACATTGATAAAGCCTTTAGGGGTGCTAGTCATCACAAACACCCACATTGATAAAGCCTTTAGGGGTGCTAGTCATCACAAACACCCACATTGATAAAGCCTTTAGGGGTGCTAGTCATCACAAACACCCACATTGATAAAGCCTTTAGGGGTGCTAGTCATCACAAACACCCACATTGATAAAGCCTTTAGGGGTGCTAGTCATCACAAACACCCACATTGATAAAGCCTTTAGGGGTGCTAGTCATCACAAACACCCACATTGATAAAGCCTTTAGGGGTGCTAGTCATCACAAACATACACTGTTGACAACTTTTTAGGGTCCTCTGCAGTTTAAAAATAAATAAAAATAATGTTACCCATTTTTTCTCCCCAATTTCGTGGTATCCAATTGGTAGTAGTTAGTCTTGTCTCATCGCTGCAAATCCCGTACAGTCTCGGGAGAGGCAAAGGTCGAGAGCCATGCGTCCCCCGAAACACAACCCAACCAAGCTGCACTGCTTCTTGACACAATGCCCATCCAACCCGGAAGCCTATGCAGTTGCACAGTAACCAGGTTTCTGGCTGATGTGATCAAAGTCACAAGCATTGTTGTTGCACTACAGATTTGAATGCATTTCTGCAGATGCTTCAGGACTGGCATTGAGAACTGTTGCTTTAGATCATGTACACTGAAAGAGTCTGTCGTTGGCCACCATCAAAAAGACAGACAACAGGTGGAATTACTCTTTATGACATTTTTGCTAGTTATTTATCCCCTGTGTCTCTAATGCCTTAAAATCATGATCAAGAGTATAATGTATTTAATAGCCATATGTAAGGTCTTTGCCACACTTCACTGGGGGTTCCAATAACCATGTTTATGGTGCCTGGAATTGAGACTTGTTTTATAGCCATTATACTGCTCATCTGGTATTAGAGTATCTCTATAATAGTTGTGATGAAGAAGCCAAGCACTCATAGATTATTTTTTGTATTTTTTTTTTAACCAGGTAGGCCAGTTGAGAACAAGTTCTCATTTACAACTGCGACCTGGCCAAGATAAAGCAAAGCAGTGCGACACAAACAACAACACAGAGTTACACATGGAATAAACAAACATACAGTCAATAACACAATAGAAAAAGTCTATATACAGTGTGTGCAAATGAGGTAAGGGAGGTACGGCAATAAATAGGCCATAGTGTCGAAATAATTACAATTTAGCAATTAAACACTGGAGTGATAGATGTACAGAAGATGAATGTGCAAGTAGAGATACTGGGGTGCAAAGGAATGCAACCATATTACATAGAACCGTATGCAACCATATAGATATGCAACCATATTACATAGAACCGTATGCAACCATATAGGTATGCAACCATATTACATAGACATTATTCCGGGGTAACTGCAAAATTATTTTACACTAGGTATGAGGTACTGTAACCCTGCAATTACTGCTCCTAATTCTGTTTTCAGACCATGTAAAGACTTTCAGATGCCTTGTAAAATATGGAAACAGATGTCAGATGCGTTGGTCTTCTTTGACAGTGGGAATCAAGTTGTTCATTTACTACTCTATCAACCTAAGACCCACTGTATCTTTTCTTCAGTTTTTCCTCTTGGAGATGCGGTCAGCACCAGCCTGTGCTTCCCCCGTTGGGTTGAACAGGAGGTAACTCCGTCCGCAGAGGTTCGTTTCTACACCCGTTTAGCGTGGGAGTCGAGAGGTCGGGGACTTTTCTTGGAGCAAACATGTTTTGGTTGTGACGGACCACTGGGGCAGCAGGTCTTGGAACAGTCAGGAGAGGATTAGCAGTGCTCTGTCTGTAGAAATAATCTAAACATCAAATATAATTTTCATAATTGCTCACAGCTGCGATGGTTGAAATAGTTGAGGGGTTACTGCATCGTGACATGATGACGGCAGACAGACGTCTCTGTCTGATGCGTTCAGAGAATCGTTGTAATTATACCACAGGTTTGATTATCTCCAGTTTCTGTATTTTACTGCTCTGCTCTTTGATTTTCTGTCTGAACTGGTTTAGGTCTTGTGTTCAGACTAGACACACATGAGCGGTCCAGAGTGTCTCAATGATCAAATTCGAACAAGGCTGTTATTTGTATGATATCCGGCTCGGAAGGAACATTCTAGCTGAGAGGGGATAAGGGTTTTCCACACTTTCATTTTTTGAACAAACAGCAGTTAGACTGAAAGGTGTTGCTCTCAGTTATCACTGCCATCGAAGTTGAACAAACATTGAAAAAAGATGGATTTAAAAATTTGCTACGATCCTTGCACTTAGTGTGCAGTAATCAAGTTAACTTTTTTTTCCAAATGCTCCACTTAGGTGACTTCCTGTGTCTGCTAAGTAATTTACTATTGCTGCTCACTCTGGGTGAATTAAACCTTTGTTTGAGTGGGTTTGTTTCCTGAAAGGCACCATTCCCATGATTGTCCATCACATTGAGATTAAGCCCTCTTCAGCACACATGACTGGGGAAACGGATGCCTTCTCCTCGAAGAAATAGAAAAAATTCTGACAAGTGATTGGTGTTTAATTTCCTGGCGTCCTCCGGGGGCCTCAACCCCAGCCAAGTTATGCTCTCACAAGGAAATGCTTCAACTCACAATTATATATATATATATATTCTTATCAGTGTGTAAGACAGTCATGTCAAAATACATTTTTAAATGGCAGTATGTGTTGGAGTCTCAGAGCAGAGTAGCGATTGAGTCTCTAAAGTTTTACAGCTTGAGCTTTGTCGATCTTTAGGGTCTTTGAGGCATATTCACAGGATATACTCAACCTTTAAGATATACTGTATAAGTAGAGTTCCTGGAATGTACTGTATGTATTCCTCTCTTGGACTACAGACCTAGGTCTACAGACCTTGGACTACAGACCCTACCATGTCTCAGAGGTTTAATATACACTCTTAGGGAATAAATTATTATTCGGCTGTCCCCATAGAGAACCCTTTGAAGAACCCTTTTTGGTTCCAGGTAGAACACTTTTGGGTTCCATCTAGAACCCACTGTGTAAAGAGTTCTACCTTGAACCAAAAAGGGTTCTTCTATGGGGTCAGCCAATGAACCCTTTTGGAACAAGAGTAGTCTTAATGATTTCATTACTGTTTGGAATCACTGTTTCTACCTCCCCAAGGCTCTTGCTAATAACACTTGTTTCTGTGTGGCTCATTTAAGATCTGGTTTGGCAGTGGACCGGTCCATTGTTGTGACTCGAGGGTTGGAGAAAACTTGTTTACAGGTGGTTTGGACTGATTCATCCACTCTCTCCCCCCGGTGCTCCAGGTCTTTCTCTGTGAGGGTCTGCGCCATCTTCCAGTCTGTTCAGGAGATTTACGAGCGGGTTCCATTTCTACCCCTCCGTTTCTAGACATTTGAATAGGGCCTATATTATCTTATTTTTATGCCAGGGGTCCCAATGGCTCTTGGGTTACACTTGTACCCTTTACCAGGAAACTGGCTTCCTGTTACCTGGCAACTGGCCTCGCTACCTCTCCACCAATGAGTGTCTGAAAGAAGGAGACCTATTTTACGAGGGCGGTGGAGGGATCTGGAAGGATGTGTTTGTTTTTAGGAATAATACCCCGGGCAAGCAGTCTACCGCACGCTTCCCAGGATCCCAGTGTGTCGACAGATCGTTTATCAGGACGTTCGCTAAAGAGGGTGGTATTTCACTCCTCAATTGCAACAGGAGCATCATCCTCCCTTCGTCTGCTGGGTTTTAAAGCGCGGTCTGGTCATCAAACTTCTCCCGATGACTTTGAGTAGGCCTCACGGGAGGCTGCAGGGAATTTCATTGAGGCCGACCGTGGGGAGGAGAGGAGGAGAAAAGAAGAGGAGAAGTAAAGAGAACAAAGCAGAGGACAGGACAGGAGAAGAGACTGAGGAGAGAGGGGAGAGGAAAGGAGGGAGAGGAGAAAGGACAGCGGAGAGGAGAGGAGAGGAAAGAGGTGACCAAGAGGAGAGAGCAGAGGAGGGAGGCTGAGACAGCAGTAAGTGCCAGTCTCTCTCTCTGAGCTCACAACATTAGATCATCGCCCATCTCAACCATGAACCCAAACACAAGAATGCCCAGCCACAGTAGTCTCTGTCAGACACAGAGCCATTTTAGGATGTTCCAGTGGTGATTCTGTGGTACCGTCTTTCATCTTGTTGATCCTCAGCTGCTCTGCTACTGGAGTTTGATACACTCAAAGACACAGTGATGTGGTGAGACCCATCAATGTTATGCTACAGTTATCCCAAAGATGGGTTGCTGTGGTAAGCCAGACATCCTTGTGGTAGAGGCAGTTAGCCCTTACTGACGGTGAAATGGGTGAACTCACCATACAGGGGAAGAGAATACACCAAATGTCCCCTTTCCCACAAATTAAGATACTATTGAGTTGTCCAATTGGTTTGTTTACAGTCTGAGGCAGAATTATCAACCCTATCAATGACATATAGGCATATTTCTGTCATTTCTTTCTGTCATATCTATTTTAGGCCATCTCTGGTACTTCTGCACAATTATTTGCCATGCAGTGTTGTCGTACTGTATTTAGGTCTTATTGGCGACAGAGTGCAAATCAGGTATGATATACAGCAGGCCTGGGCTAAGGCTGGCCCGGGAGCCATATGCAGCCCACGACCTGATTCAATACGGCCAGCAGAATCATGCTCAGATCACATAAAGATTTTGTGATAGTAAGGTTTTGAAAAACGTATTTGTTACACAAATGAAAAGCCCATTGAATACTCACCTTTGTGTAATGATTTAACTCCCACTGCTTGTGGGACATTTATTTTGAAGGCACGTATAAATAACAACTGCACGAGGACAGACAGTGACTGACACACATGTCACAGTAGTAGCTAGCCAGAAATTGCGCAAAAATGAGTGTAGGGTGTTCCAGCGAGAGTGGACATTGAAATATGCCTTTATTGAGGAATCAGGGAAAGCTGTGTGCTTAGTGTGCAAAGAGAGCATCGCTGTCTTGAAAGACTACAACTTGTTTCGACACTTTAGATGAAGCATGCAGAGAAATATAGGAATATGTCTTCTGAGCAGAGGGCAAGTGCATCCAAAGAGTTGCTTTCTTAGTTGCAAAAGCAGCAAGGACTTTTCACAAATCTGCATTCAGCAAACAACGAGACTACAAGAGCTAGCTATTTACTGTCCCACAAAATTGCTAAATTGCAGTGATGCTTGTGACACGGCGCAGTTGTTGATATTCTTACGAGGCATAACCCCAGACTTTGAAATTACAGAGGAGCTTACTTCAGTGCAGTCAATGAAGAGCACAACCACAGTGAAAGATTTATTGGAGGAGGTTAATAAGTGTGTGACAAAGCTAGGACTGAGTTTTGAAAGTTATCCAGTGTGACTGCTGACGGGTGCCCCCCTTTTTGAAAAGGATACAACATCAAGTAGCTGAGCTGAACCCAGATCAGAAAATACATTTCCTGCGTTGCATTATTCATCAGGAGGTGCTCTGGAAATGTGTTCTGAAAATGAGCCATGTTGTGGATACAGTCACTAAAGTGGTACACTTCATAAGAGCAACATCTCTAAACCAGTTTGTCTCTGTTGGAAGAGACAGAGTCGGGTCATGCAGATCTCCCCTACCACACAAACGTGAGATGGCTGAGTTTGGGGAAGGTGCTTAAAAAGGTGTGGGACCTGGAGATGGAGATTGCTGAGTTTTTGCAAATTAAAGGAAAATATGTGGATTTCCCTCAACTGCAAGATAAAGAATGGTTGGCTGATTGTGCCTTCAACGTGCGTTCAACATCATGGCCCTCATGAATGAACTGAATTCCAAACTACAAGGGAAGGGCCTTTTTGCACATCAGATGTACAGCCTTGTCAAAGCCTTCAAGAGAAAATTACTCCTCCTGACCCGCCAAGTAGAAGCCAACAATCTCACCCACCTTCCAACACTACTAGTCTGTTCCCCATCAGATGACCAGCGGGAGAAGTATACATCACTGCTGCGTGCTTTGAATGGTGAGTTTTCTCATCGTTTTGAGGATTTCAAAGTGTTGGAAAATGACATGCTGTTGGTTTCCGCTCCTTTCACCTTCAATATGGATAACTCTCCCACTGACCTGCAACTTGAGCTTATCGATCTTCAGTCTGATGCAGTGATTGGAGAACTATTCAAAACAATGTCACTGACGAGGTTCTATGCATCTCTCGATGAACAAAACTTTCCAAAGATTAGAAGTTATGCTCAGAAGATGTTTGTACTGTTTGGGTCAACCTATGTATGTGAACAGACATTTTCAGTGATGAAATATAACAAGTCAAGGCACAGATAATCTCTTACTGACTCTCACCTCTCAGCAATCCTGCGCATAGCGACGTCAGAAACTATCCCTGACTTCACTGCTCTAGTCAATGCCCATCAGAGACTTCACTCCTCACACTGATTTGAGTAATTTAAATGTAATGTTGAGCTTTTTGTGCATACCCATTAACAAGAGTTCTGTCCGTGGTGCTGAATGCACAGTGTACTTTTCCCTCCATGTAGTTCATTGCATGTTTAATAATGAAAATCCCTACCAAAAGGAGAACATGGATGTGGTTTATTTCTGTGCATGTTAAAAAAGTAAAATAAGTAGCACATCTGGATGTGATTTACAGTAGATATATCTGTCAACAGTCATAGACATGATGTATAATCCTGTAATATGATTCTGGCCCGCGATGGCAAAAATATATTCTAATGTGGCCCTCCATGGAAAATAATTGCCCAGGTCTGATCTACAGTATTTTCTTAAGGATGAGAGAGCAGCACTGTAGCAGAGACTATGCCAATGACACCCAGTTGGAGGTTTAATCCTGATGATTTTTCAGGGAGAGCTATCCTCATATAGAAGTACTTAGCTGTATTTCCTGTGCTGGCTGGCTTAGTGGAACTCAGCCCTCTGAAGTCATCTTTCCACTGTCCGCACGGGGCTGCATCTCCAAGGTGTTGTGCTGCTAGCATTATTACTTTCCAGTCTGTTTGTCACCGTGTGGTCCGAAATACTCCATGTGTGTCCGTCCCCCATCGTTGCTGCTGTCTGGCCTGGCGCGATACTATCCACCAATTAGAATGCTAGCTCATCCCTTCCAGGATCAATCACCAGGCTCTCTGGCGAGACGGTGTGCCGGGGACCTGTGGTTTGGCACCAGGACTGAGTCTGTCTCTCCTAACCCCGGATGAGGGACTGTCCTAGCCAAGGAACTCCTGGGAGGGCGGTTATTTGTCTTGGTTTGTTGTCTTCAGATAGTTATGAGACAATGGTTATATTAATGTTAGGGCTAGGGCTACCACACTTTATTTACAGTTTTGTCTCGTATTTAAATAAATTACGTCGTACCAGTGTGTACTTTCATATAAATGTTTTCACTTATGATTGGAACCCTTCCTACTAGGCACAAACGTCAGCTCAACGTCTAGTTTTGATTTACATTTGGTTGAGTTGTCAACTAATGTCAATTCAATGTGAAATCAACAAAATATTTAACCATGTCATTGGATTAAGATTAAAAATTGGGTGCAAAAAAATATGAAATTACTTTTTTCAAATCCAATCAGTTTTCCATGTTGATTCAACGTCATGGTTGAAATGACATTGAAACAACGTTGATTCAATCAGTTATTTTCATCATTAATTCATATTCTGAAATGTTAAAGATGCACTATGCAGAAATCACTCTGCCATTTCCTGGTTTCTAAAATTCTATTAGTTCGCCAAACTTCAGTTTGTGACAAAACAAGCAAGTATAGTGTAGATAGTACAATGATTATCTAAACTGTTGTGAAATATATTTTCCATAACCAAAATATAGTATTTTCAGCTGAAAGTAATATGCAAAAACAAAATTTAATAATGGGAAGAATATAAATAACGCACATAGATGTCACGTTCCTGACCTGTTTTCTGTTGTTTGGTATGTGTTTAATTGGTCAGGGCGTGAGTTTTGGGTGGGTAGTCTATGTTATGTGTTTTCTATGTTGGGTTAATGGGTTGCCTGGTATGGCTCTCAATTAGAGGCAGGTGTTTGGCGTTTCCTCTGATTGAGAGTCATATTAAGGTAGGTTGTTTCACATTGTTTGTTCTGGGTGGTTGTCTTCCGTGTCTGTGTATGTTGCGCCACACGGGACTGTTTCGGTATGTTTGCTCGTTCGGTTTTTGTGTAGTCTGTTTTCCCTGTTTGTGCGTTCTTCGTGTTACATGTAAGTTCTTACGTTCAGGTCAGTCTACGTTGTTTTGTTATTTTGTAATCCTTCCAAGTGTTTGTTTTCGTGTTTCGTCGTTTGCTTTAATAAATCATTATGTATTCACAACCCGCTGCACTTTGGTCAAATCCTTGCTACTCCTCTTCGCAGCCTGCACTGCTCGTCTGCCCAGCGCCGTCTGAGCCATCTGTCTGCCCAGCGCCGTCTGAGCCATCAGTCTGCCCAGCGCCGTCTGAGCCATCCGTCTGCCCAGCGCCTTCTGAGCCATCCGTCTGCCCAGCGCCTTCTGAGCCATCTGTCTGCCCAGCGCCTTCTGAGCCATCCGTCTGCCCAGCGCCTTCTGAGCCATCCGTCTGCCCAGCGCCTTCTGAGCCATCCGTCTGCCCAGCGCCTTCTGAGCCATCCGTCTGTCCCGAGCCATTAGAGCCGCCCGTCTGTCCCGAGCCATTAGAGCCGTCCGTCAGTCAGGAGCCGCTAGAGCCGTCCGTCAGTCAGGAGCTGCCAGAGCCGCCAGCCAGTCAGGAGCCGCCAGCCAGTCAGGAGCTGCCAGAGCCAGTCAGGAGCTGCCAGAGCCGCCAGACAGTCATGAGCTGCCCTACAGTCATGAGCTGCCCTACAGTCATGAGCTGCCCTACAGTCATGAGCTGCCCTCCAGTCATGAGCTGCCCTCCAGTCATGAGCTGCCCTCCAGTCATGAGCTGCCCTCCAGTCATGAGAAGCCACTCAGTCATGAGCTGCCACTCAGTCATGAGCTGCCACTCAGTCATGAGCTGACACTCAGTCCGGAGCTGCCACTCAGTCCGGAGCTGCCACTCAGTCCGGAGCTGCCACTCTGTCCGGAGCTACCTCTCTGTCCTGAGCTACCTCTCTGTCCTGAGCTACCTCTCTGTCCTGAGCTACCTCTCTGTCCTGAGCTGTCTCCTCTATGTAGGAGGGGCCTTAGTGAAGGTTCCTGGACCATGGTCGGGGGCGAGGGTCGCCACTCAAAGGACGCGAAGGAGAGGGACAAAGACAGTGGTGGAGTGGTGTCCTCGTCCACCGCCGGAGCCGCCACGCGGACAGGTGCCCACCCAGACCCTCCCCTTGAGTTGTAGGGGTGCGCCCGGAGTTCGCACCTTGAGGGGGGGGGGGGGGGGTTCTGTCACGTTCCTGACCTGTTTTCTGTTGTTTGGTATGTGTTTAATTGGTCAGGGCGTGAGTTTTGGGTGGGTAGTCTATGTTATGTGTTTTCTATGTTGGGTCAATGGGTTGCCTGGTATGGCTCTCAATTAGAGGCAGGTGTTTGGCGTTTCCTCTGATTGAGAGTCATATTAAGGTAGGTTGTTTCACATTGTTTGTTGTGGGTGGTTGTCTTCCGTGTCTGTGTATGTTGCGCCACACGGGACTGTTTCGGTATGTTTGTTCGTTCGGTTTTTGTGTAGTCTGTTTTCCCTGTTCGTGCGTTCTTCGTGTTACATGTAAGTTCTTACGTTCAGGTCAGTCTACGTTGTTTTGTTATTTTGTAATCCTTCCAAGTGTTTGTTTTCGTGTTTCGTCGTTTGCTTTAATAAATCATTATGTATTCACAACCTGCTGCACTTTGGTCAAATCCTTGCTACTCCTCTTCGGATGAGGAAAAGGAGGAAGCCCGTTACAATAGAGCAGATCTACCACTTCTTAGACTTGCTTTCAATGAGAATGACAGATCTATAACTCACATTTCTATGTGAATTTGGTCAGGTCGCCCCAAAAGTTACAAATTTCAGCTTTAACTAGGAGCAGACCTTGGTACGGTCTCTTTTATGGCCCACTGTACATGTAGCTACTTTACATGCTGAACCTCAAGTCAAGATGATGGAGCATCCTGTCAAGGTTCTGTAACAGATGTACCACCTTCCTTTATACAGAACCTTTCAGATGACAGGTGAAAGACTTGGATCTTTTCTGAGGAAAAATATCAGGGGCCAGATGGTCAGTGAAGGTTTTTCTAAGGGTAAAAAATCCCCTTACGTTGATCAATGACTCCGTCAGATTAGAGGGATGTTGTGACTACTTTGATGCTGTTTAGGCCTATTCTGTTCCTGGCTCAGTGAGTGAATGAATAAACCAGGAGATGTTAATTGAGCGATAAAGTATTTTCACTTGTTGACTGATAGAAGCCAGACCTTTTCTTTTCTCAGCAATTTCTCTCTGCCCTCTGTTTAGGTGCTACTGTAATCATTTGGGAACAG
>NC_074671.1:60490367-60505295 GCF_029448725.1 Salvelinus fontinalis
GTGTTTACCCCCTCCTGCTCTCATGCTATAGTTCTCTTCTGTCCCCCTTCCCTATTCCATACCTTCCCATCTTCCCCCTTAAACCTGTCTAGGATCAGCGTGGCGCTAGCGGCACACCCCCCCCCCCCCCCACTGAAAAACCAGTGCCGCGAAATTCAAAAAAAATATTTTTTTAAAATATTTAACTTTCACACATTAAAGTCCAATACAGCTAATGAAAGACACAGATCTTATGAATCCAGTCAACATTTCCGATTTTTAAAATGTTTTACAGGGAAGACACAATATGTAAAGATGTACATCTATTACCTAAAAACACATTAGCATATTCCACCATCTTTTATTTGTCCACCAACACCAGTAGCCATCACCAATTCGGCTAAACTAAGATATTTATAGCCCCTAACCAACAAAAAAACTCATTAGATGACAGTCTGATAACATATTTATGGTATGGGATAGGTTTTGTTAGAAAAAAGTGCATATTTCAGGTATATGGCATAGTTTACAATTGCACCCACCATCACAAATGGACTAGAATAATTACAATGAGCAACGTGTTTACCTAACTACTAATCATCAAACATTTCGTAAAAATACACAGCATACACGAATCGAAAGACACAGATCCTGTGAATACAGACAATATTTCAGATTTTCTAAGTGTCTTACAGCGAAAACACAATAAATCGTTATATTAGCTTAGCACATAGCAATTAGCAGCCCAGCATTGATTCTAGCCAAAGTGAGCGATAAAAGTCAACATCGCCAAAAGATATTAATTTTTTCACTAACCTTCTCAGAATTCTTCCGATGACACTCCTGTAACATCACATTACAACATGCATATACAGTTTGATCGAAAATGTTTATATTTAGCCACCAAAATCATGGTTAGACAATGTGAAATGTAACTCAGCTGGTCAGAATTTGTCCTTGCGCCACTTAGACAGTGATCTACTCTTATACATAAATACTCATAAACGTGACTAAAAAATATAGGGTGGACAGGGATTGATAGACAATTTAATTCTTAATACAATTGCGTTATTACATTTTTTAATTTATCCTTACTTTTCAATACAGTTTGCGCCAAGCGAAGCTACGTCAAAAAACATGGCGTCCTAAGCCACTAAAATGTTTCGACAGAAACACGATTTATCATAATAAAAATGTCCTACCTTGAGCTGTTCTTCCATCAGTATCTTGGGCAAAGGATCCTTTCTTGGGAGAAATCGTCTTTTGGTGGAAAGCTGTCCTCTTGCCATGTGGAAATGTCAACTACGTTCGGGATGAACTGAAAAGCGTTCCCAACTTTTCACATCGTTGCAAAAATAAATGTCCCAAAATCGCACTAAACGGATATAAATTGCTATAAAACGCTTTAAATTAACTACTTTGTGATGTTTGTAACTCCTATAACGAGTGAAAAGATGACCGGAGAAATATAACAGGCTAAACTAATGCTTGGAACAGGAGAGGGTCGGTGTCTTCCACGCGCGTTACGCAGCAAGAAAAGACTTGCTAGCTAAAGGTTTTTTTCATTTGTAGTGCCTGTGAACGAGCAATCGAGCCCGTTGGAATCGTCATCACGTAAAGGCATCCAGGGGAAGACGTAAGAAGTGTCCGTATAGTCATAGCAACGACAGTGCCCGTTTAAATGACTTCAGAAAAGTGGCCAACGTTTCTCAAATCTGACTCCATGTCAGGGAAATTGCTGTAGAATGGGCTCTGTTCCACTTAGAGACAAAATTTCAACTCCTATAGAAACTATAGACTGTTTTCTATCCAATAATAATAATAATATGCATATTGTACGATCAAGGATTTTGTGGGAAGCCGTTTAAAAAATTAGCCACATTAGCATAAATAGTCTAAACAGCGCCCCCATCCCCAACAGGTTAATAGCCCTGTCTCAGATGATAGGTCCTGTGGGCCAATTCCCAGAAACGGCTCAGCCAGCACATTGTGACTCACAGTGTCACAGACCGAGAGGAGAGGATGTATGGCCAGCGGCTGTGGCTGAGAGCAGACTAGGAGTATACCTCACAGATTCCCATTGTGTGGAGTTCACATAAATGGGAACGCTCCTCCACGTTTTTGCGTAATGTCATGTATATGAATAACGTGGCTGCCTGGCTATTCAGTAATGCTGATGTGTGCTGTGGATAACTGTATCTAGATCTCAGGTCTGGTCTGTAGTAATAATGGCTGTACCTCTCTCTGGAGAAACGATAACGTGACAGAGATAATATCTCTCATTAGAGGATATTAATGTCCCGTGTTTTGTTGGTCTGACTTGACTTTAGTCTGATGTTCTTTCAGGGAACTGGCCTAATAAAAGTCCTACTAGGGGAAAATAGAACACATTAATACATCAAAGCATTTGCACACACACACGCACACACACACACACACACACACACACACACACACACACACACACACACACACACGACTGATGACTATAGTCTTATCTACTAATCTTCCTTGCCTTACTAAACCCGAACTGAAGTCCAATCATGTTTCTTTGTACCATCCGCCCTGAGGTAATCTTACTCCAAAACCTGTGGAAGCGGTGTTTTCTCTCACACGTGTGCTGTACGCTCGTATAAATACTTCTGGGGACTGAGGCAAGTATTTAAATTAGACATGCCTTTTAATTATTTTGTCGCAGTGTAATTTCCTACCCGTGGGCTGCTGAGGCGGCGTTTCCATAATTCCTAAACATTTCCAACAAGGCTCAGATTCAAAAGCCCCTCTCATGTTACACTGGCTGCATTAATTGAATAAAAATGTCAGTGATAAAGGTCCCACTTATGTTCTGGTCTTACTTCCCTTTAATATTAATATTTAGCCAGATGATAAAGATTTCCCTATGAGGTAAAATCCACCAAACAAGCGCATACACTTCTGTTGAATCAAAAGTTCTGGTAATGTTGTGGGTGTGAGAAGAACACTACATCTATAATCTCACACCTCGTTTCATTCCAGTCATCTAGCCGACTACTGGAATATCTGCTATTGAACTTGATGGAAGATCATTTACATTGACAAACCTATATATCACTGACTGTCATTGGCAGAGTAGGCTACTGTGTTCAGATCCACATATAGTTAAGAAATAAGGCCAGGGGAGGTGTGGTATATGGCCAATATACCATGGCTAAGGGCTGTTCTTAAGCACGACGCAAGGTGGATACAGACCTTAGCTGTGGTATATTGGCCACATACAGTGCCTTCGGAAAGTAGTTTTTTCCACATTTTGTTACTTTACAGCCATATTCTAAAATGGAGGAAATAAAAAAACACACAATACCCCATAATGACAAAACAAAAACAGGTTTTATGAAATGTTGGCACATTTATACAAATAAATAAACAAAAATACCTTATTTACATAAGTATTCAGACCCTTTGCTACTCGAAATTGATCATCCTTGAGATGTTTCTACAACTTGATTGGAGTCCACCTGTGGGAAATTCAATTGATTGGATTTGATTTGGAAAGGTACACACCTGTCTATATAAATGGACAGTGCATGTCAGAGCATAAACCAAGTCATGAGGTCAAATGAATTGTCCATAGAGCTCCGAGACAGGATTGTGTCGAGGCACAGATCTGGGGAAGGGAACCAAAACGTTTCTGCAGCATTGAAGGTCCCCAAGAACACAGTGGCCTCCATCATACTTAAATGGAAGAAGTTTGGAACCACCAGGACTCTTCCTAGAGCTGGCCGCCCGGCCAAACTGAGCAATCGGGGGAGAAGGGCCTTGGTCAGGGATGTGACCAAGAACCCAATGGTCACTAAGGCAGAGCTCTAGAGTTCCTCTGTGGAGATGGGAGAACCTTCCAGAAGGACAAACATCTCTTCAGCACTCCACCAATCAGGCCTTTATGGTAGAGTGGCCCGACGGAACCCACTCCTCAGTAAAAGGGACATGACAAGATTATCTGGTCAGATGAAACCAAGATTGAACTCTTTGGTCTGAATACCAAGCATTACATCTGGAGGAAACCTGGCACCATCCCTACGGTGAAGCTTGTTGGTGGCAGCATCATGCTGTGGGGATATTTTTCCAGTGGCAGGGTCTGAGAAACTAGTCAGGGTCGAGGCAAAGATGAACAGAGCAAATGTAACAGCTTTCCTCTTCCTCTTCATCCGAAGAGGAGGAGCAGGGATTGAACCAAAATGCAGCTTCGTGATATGACATGATATTTATTTAAACAAGACGAAGACGAACACGAAAAACACTTGAATAAACTTACAAAACAACAAACGATGTAGACAGACCTGGACATGCGAACTTACATACAACGATGAACGCACGAACCGGAAAAACAGACTGCACAAAAGAACGAACGTACAAACAAACCGAGACAGTCCCGTGTGGCGCGACAAACACAGACACAGGAGACAACCACCCACAACAATCAAAGTGAAAACACCTACCCTAATATGGCTCTCAATCAGAGGAAATGAAAACCACCTGCCTCTAATTGAGAGCCATATCAGGTCACCCTTTAACCAACATAGAAACACAAAACATAGACTGCCCACCCAAACTCACGTCCTGACCAACTAACACATACAAAAACTAACAGAAAACAGGTCAGGAACGTGACAGCAAATTACAGAGAGATCCTTGATGAAAACCTGCTCCAGAGAAGCTCAGGACCTCAGACTGGGGCGAAGGTTCATCTTTGAATGTCTTTGAGTGACCCAGCCAGAGCCCAGACTTGAACCGGATCTAACATCTCTGGAGAGACCTGAAGTAGCTGTGCAGCAACGCTCCCCATCCAACCTGACAGAGCTTGAGAGAATCTGTAGAGAAGAATGGGAGAAACTCCCCAAATACAGGTGTACCAAGCTTGTAGCATCATACCCAAGAAGACTTGAGGCTGTAATCACTGCCTAAGGTGTTTCAACAAAGTACTGAGTAAAGGGTCTGAATACGTATGTAAATGTGATATATCTGTTTTTATATTTTTTAATAAATGAGCAAAAATGTATAAAACCTGTTTTGACATTATGGGGTGTGTAGATTGATGAGGGAAAAAAACTGTTTTATGCATTTTAGAATAAGGCTGTAACCTAATAAAATGTGGAAAAAGTCAAGGAGTCTGAATACTTTTCGAAGGCACTGTATCACAAACCTTTTCCATTGCTACTATAAACTGGTTACCAACGTAATTAGAACAGTAAAAATAAATGGACTGATATACCACGGCTGTCATTCAATCATAATTCAGCGCTCGACCCACCCAGTTTATAATGTACAGTAGATCAGCATCGCTTTATGAAGTATCCTATCATGTCACACATACGTTTCTGGATGTGGTTCTGACTGTGGTGCTGTGTTGAGCTCAGGTCTTTTTTAGAGAATGGGGAGATGAAGGTGTAACCCAGGGGGATCCTCCCAGGAGGAGTGATAGAAGACGGGTATCACCTCCGGCTTAAAGAACAGTCCCCTGGAGGATTCCCCCTGTTGTCTCTCATTGATTTCAGATCATTGATTTCCAGTGGAACAAAGATGTTGCTGTTAAGCCCCTCTAAACACTCGTATCTGAGACATGTCAACACATTACTTATTAATATCTAGTTGCTGTATAGTAAAGTTACAAAGCACCAAGTTAGTAGAACAGAGATCCTATAATATTATTATTTCTAATCTGTAATTCAATGGTTAGCATGTTGAAACCAATGCTATACAATACAATGCAAATGCAAATCAAATCAAATTGTATTAGTCACATACGCCGAATACAACAGGTGTAGTAGACCTTACAGTTAAATAGTCTGGGTAGCCATTGGACTAGATGTTCAGGAGTCTTACGGCTTGGGGGTAGAAGCTGTTTAGAAGCCTCTTGGACCTAGACTTGGCGCTCTGGCAGGTTATGGTGCAATTCAAAGTGGGCTACCCTTAGCCCACCCAAAGCCTCCAACGTTCAATAACAGCTCGGGACAATTTGTTTATCGAAAGAGAGAAAACAGCAGCGTAATCATTTCATTATTTCTGCATGATCAATGCTATTCGGTGGAAATCAGTGGAAGTCAGTGCCTTATAAAAGCAGATTGATTGATCTTTCCTGGGGTGGAACCTGATTGCCCGTCCTAGTCAACCACGGTGTAGCAGAGCAATTCATGCTGGGAAGGCTCTGAGCAGCGAGAGCGCAGAGCCGAGTCTTTTTCACCGCTACCGTAATTTGAAGACGCCTTTAGGATGGAGACAGCCTATTTTAGTTGCACAGAGGACGTCACAGTGGGAAACACAACCTGGAGTTTGCCTACCGGTTTATTCAAAAGTTTTTTTGTTGTTATTGCAGGTGGGTATTGTAAGCGGTAGACTTCTCTTGAAACCTCAACCTTACAATTTTAGAATGTCAACAGAAGCTATGTCGGAACATACTACAGGGAGCCAAACCTTTTGTGTCGAAAAACGACACTGTAGGACATCGATACATCAAGTCTTCAACTGCCTTCAATGTCCATCTGTATTGCCTTAAACTTCTCAACTCTCTGTCTGTCCAATATCTGGGTACTTTCTTACCAAAATAGAAGTGGGGTGACCGCTTTGTTATTGTTTCAATTAAAGATAGAGTCGTTAATTGAAACAATTTTTTTTAAAGCCCTCAGCCCACTTCTGTTTTGGTTAAAAGAATCTGAGGGATGGGCCTGGAGAAATGTAACCACTCTCAAATGCATAGACAGAGCTGTGCATGCAAGGAATAAACCTCCACGATATATATGATTCATGTATTTTTGTTTATATTTACATTGTGTTACAAACATTGGAGTAAAACAAGCTTATGTTCTGGGTTCTGATGGAGTGTGACAGTTGAACTAAGATCATGAGGTATTTCTAGGTTATCTTTTTCAAGAATCAATGTGTACAGTTAAATAACGTAATAAGTCAAAAAATTGATGTACAAACTAAGGATACTAGCTTTAGTGAGCTCCAATGTGGCGTTGACAGACTGATAAACAACAACAACATCAACAACAACAGACAGAAACCTAAGAAAAAGAGACACGAGGCCATTCTTTCACTGATCTCAGTTTCCTGCCCTCTCTCTGTCATCATCAGCTTCCCAGACCACTGATCTCAGTTTCCTGCCCTCTCTCTGTCATCATCAGCTTCCCAGACCACTGATCTCAGTTTCCTGTCCTCTCTCTGTCATCATCAGCTTCCCAGACCACTGATCTCAGTTTCCTGCCCTCTCTCTGTCATCATCAGCTTCCCAGACCACTGATCTCAGTTTCCTGCCCTCTCTCTGTCATCATCAGCTTCCCAGACCACTGATCTCAGTTTCCTGCCCTCTCTCTGTCATCATCAGCTTCCCAGACCACTGATCTCAGTTTCCTGCCCTCTCTCTGTCATCATCAGCTTCCCAGACCACTGATCTCAGTTTCCTGCCCTCTCTCTGTCATCATCAGCTTCCCAGACCACTGATCTCAGTTTCCTGCCCTCTCTCTGTCAACATCAGCTTCCCAGACCACTGGTTAATGTCTCCCCATTAACAGGGCATTCAAATGGAACGAACCCAAAAAGGAAAAGTGGGGGTGTGACTGGTGAACAGCTGGCGTGGTGCCACGGAGCCATAGATTTCACCTTAGATAGATTACAGTAGGATCTATGGGAGCGGAGAAAAGTCCCTCTGCATGTTTTATTCCCCTGTTGTGGTTGTCAGCCCTGAGGGAAGTCAGTGTTGTCACACACCGACACACAGTACCGCACAGTGAGAGAGGGAGAGACAAGATGGCGATGGGAAAAGCACAAATCTCTGATGAAAGAAGCTGACGCTTTGGCTCTTCTCTGAACGTACACGATTTCTCGATCAAGCATACACGTACGCATGCACACACACTCTGCCACACACACACACACACACACACACACACACACACACACACACACACACACACACACACACACACACACACACACACACACACACACACACACACACACACACACACACACACACACACACACACACACACACACACACACACACTGCCACACACACACACTGCCACACACACCCTGACACACACACATGCACACACCCTGACACACACACACCCTGACACACACACACACACACACACCCTGCCACACACCCATCCTTTCGCAAGGCTGGTCACGACTCTCCACCCTTGTTGGCAGGCAGCATGCATTGTGTATTCATTAGGGCTAACAGTCCCAGGCTTGTGTCACCATTAGACAGCATTACTCTGGCTGCTATTTGAGCATTGGTCACGCTCCTGAAGCATGCTCTCTGAAGCATGGAGAGGGCTGGCTCATCTGTCTGGAACCAATACAGGATATCCTCTCAGGGCTTCTCCTCTCAGCCGTGTGAAGTGGGACAGAGTGAGAAGACACTGGTACTGGATAATACACACACTTCACTGAGGTGTGGCTGGCTGGAACCAGTGGTTCATTCTGATGAGGCCAACAAGTGTTGGGCGGAGTCACTCACCACCGTGACCAATGGGGTGTAAGCTTCCCGGAGGGGGTCAGTTAGGATTGGGGGAAAAGCAGGAAGTGGAAACGTATTGAACCAGACACAGGGTTTCTGGATAGGTTGGAGTCGGTCAAGGGATGATTACATTCGGATTAAATTGCACTGGGGATCAGAGGGATAAGATAACATATTATAATTTGGTTATAATGCTTCGTAAGTCTTCATAAACATTCATAGCCCCTTCATAACATCTTACATATCAACATTTAAACAGCTATTTGGAGTCAGTTGAAAATGTGTTAAATAGAGGATTTTTTGCTCTGTTTGTTTTCAAAATATCTGCAAATGCCTTTCACACTGTATCCTATATTTCTGTACAACATTGTCTCAAAACCAGCTCCAACAAAACTGTCATCAAGCTATTTAGTCAGTGTAAAACAGCCGCTCTACACATTAACCAAACCCATTACAAAGAGTTGATAGTTATTGTTTAATGATTCATTAGGTGTCTACAGCACCCCAGACCAGCTGGCAATACCTCCGCCAACATTTCACCACAAATGGATCATTTATTTGGAGTGCCTTCAGAGCAGCAATTAACCACCAAACCTATTCTGTTCCAGCGAGAGAGAGAGTGAAAGAGAGAGAGAGAGGGGGAGAGGTAAAGAGGGAGAGAAAGAAACACAGGGAAAGAGTGAGAGAGAGAGATGAGGGAGAGAGCAAGAGAGGGGGGAGGAGGGGGAGAGCAAGAGAGACGGGAGGAGGGGGAGAGTGAGAGAGACGGGAGGAGGGGGAGAGCGAGAGCATCATCGAGAGAGAGAGAGAACATAGAGACCCGGAAAACCTGAGCCTACGACTTCACTAAGGTGAATCACTAAAACAATACAGAAATACACTATGGAAAAAGAAGGAACAGCACGTCAGAAATCAGCTCAATGTAATTGAAAAATACATAGACTCTAACCACTTCTGGGGAAATTGGAAAACACTAAACAAACAACAACACGAAGAGTTATCTATCCAAAATGGAGATGTATGGGTAAACCACTTCCCCAATCTTTTTGGCTCTATAACAAAGAACAAAGAGCAAAAACATATACATGATCAAATACAAATCTTAGAATCAACTATTAAAGACTACCAGAACCCACTGGAATCTCCAATTACCTTGAATGAGCTACAGGACAAAATAAAAACCCTCCAACCCAAAAAGGCATGTGGTGTTGATGGTATCCTCAATGAAATGATCAAATATACAGACAAAATATACAAAAACTCTTTAACATCATCCTTAGCTCTGGCATCTTCCCCAATATTTGGAACCAAGGACTGATCACCCCAATCCACAAAAGTGGAGACAAATTTGACCCCAATAACTACCGTGGGATATGCGTCAACAGCAACCTTGGGAAAATCCTCTGCAATATCATTAACAGCAGACTTGTACATTTCCTCAATGAAAACAATGTACTGAGAAAATGTCAAATTGGCTTTTTACCAGATTACCGTACAACAGACCATGTATTCACCTTGCACACCCTAATTGACAACCAAACAAACCAAAACAAAGGCAAAGTCTTCTCATGCTTTGTTGATTTCAAAAAAAGCCTTCGACTCAATTTGGCATGAGGGTCTGCTATACAAATTGATGGAAAGTGGTGTTGGGGGTAAAACATATGACATTATAAAATCCATGTACACAAACAACAAGTGTGCTGTTAAAATAGGCAAAAAACACCCACATTTCTTCCCACAGGGCCGTGGGGTGAGACAGGGATGCAGCTTAAGCCCCACCCTCTTCAACATATATATCAACGAATTGGCGCGGGCACTAGAAAAGTCTGCAGCACCCGGCCTCACCCTACCAGAATCTGAAGTCAAATGTCTATTGTTTGCTGATGATCTGGTGCTTCTGTCACCAACAAAGGAGGGACAAATACAAATTCCATCTAGACACCGTTGCCCTAGAGCACACTAAAAGTTATTTCACCCAGTAGATATGGGAGTTTATCAAAATTGTGTTTGTTTTAGAATTCTTTGTGGATCTGTGTAATCTGAGGGAAATATGTGTCTCTAATATGGTCATACATTGGGCAGGAGGTTAGGAAGTGCAGCTCAGTTTCCACCTCATTTTGTGGGCAGTGTGCACATACTGTAGACTGTCTTCTCTTGAGAGCCAGGTCTGCCTTTGGCGGCCTTTCTCAATAGCAAGGCTATGCTCACTGAGTCTGTACATAGTCAAATATTTCTCTCTTTTCTACTTCTCTCCTCCCTCCCTTTACTGTCTGTCTCAAGGACTGCATTACACAGAATGGTCCCGGAACACCAAAAAAGTGTCAAGAGAAGCCAGTTTGGATTTGGCTTCACACCAATCATATCAGAAAGAAAATGTCATTAAATGAAAAAACTTGAATGGTTGCATCTCGTTGTATCATTGTCCTCCGGTGGCTAGCTAGCTTTCTTCGGCCCTTTCCTAAATTAGCTGGAGATAGGGATTTGGACTTGTGTTAGCTTAAAGAAATGAATATTTAAACATACAATCTACATACAGTGAAGCCACTCAACACTTACATTACATTCAGTCATCTATCAGACTCCCATCCAGAGTGACCCACAGGAACAACCAGGGTCAAGCGCCCTGCCCAAGGGCACTTCGACAGATCTCCCACCAAGTCAAAACTGTGACTCGAACCAGCGACCTATCGGCCACCTCCCAAGCTCCCAACCGCCAGGCCACCAACCACCCAAGATTTCCCCCACAGTTCCCTGAGAGCTGCCCCTCAACCACCTGAGACCCACCCCATAGTTCCCAACCCCTAAGACTCAGCCCCCCACCCCCCACCCCCAGCGACCGTCCCCCAACGCACCAACAACAAACTAAATCAACAAAAGAGGAAAACAAAGAAAACAGAAAACATGAAAAAACACACAAATCAACAAGGCCACCTGAATACGTTTCAGTGCATTTGTGGCACTGTTTACATGTGTGTGTGTTTGTGGTTTTACTTAACAACAAATAAAAGAGTCTACTGTATGAGAGTGATAGACTGTTCCGTCAACATGAAAGAGAGAAGGATGGCATTGGCATTTATCTACAAGTAGGGGGAGTCAACATGTTTTTTTCTACTTGCACGCGCATACACACACACACACACACACACACACACACACACACACACACACACACACACACACACACACACACACACACACACACACACACACACACACACACACACACACACACACACACACACACACACACACACACACACACACACACACACACACATTAACCAGTACCATGGACAGCCACATGACATTTAGCTTACGCTGATTGGACTAAATAGTTTTTAGTATCTTTTAGTTATCACTGCTTTAGACTAAGAATAGGTGATTAGAAGATGTTGAAATGTTGAAGTTGAAATGGTGCTGGAATAGTGGAGGCAACGACTGTTTTCTTTGAGACTTGCGATAACTCTCCGTGGTTCTAGGTAAATAGTTGATTAGTTGTCTGAAAATGTTGGAAACATTAACTTTCTTGACCATGCTGTAGGTCATGTAACTGTCTGTTACATACAATATGCTTTGTGGACTCCGCCGGACAGAGGTTGCTGTCCAATTTTGTGATGAAACAAAGGAGTGGTTGAATGTATTCTGCCACTGTGTCTTCTTATTGTCTCGGCCTTTAGGCCTATATATCACAGTGTCAAGGCATATGAACTAACAGGTTATAGAGCAAACAACACAATTATCACAACACATAGGTTGTAATATGGCTTTTCCCCCCTAGCTGCTTCCCCTGTGATTTTCCCCACACACCGCTACTGAAACAGCCAAGATTGTCTGGTTACAATATGATGTTCTCTGTCTCCTATAGAAGCCTGAAGCACTGTGCTGAATCATTGGATCAGTCACAAATAACTCACCTTTCCTTCTTAACACTTCTTTTCCAAGGATTATCCATTTGAATTACTGTTATGTCTCCAGGCTGGATTATTCTCACATCAATGTATCATTTGATGAATTCCTGATTCATAGCCTACTGTAGTGCAATGTAAATCAATGTAATGTGCATTGTGTCTTCAGCTGAGGAGTTAAACAAGGGTTGGCTTTGAACAATAGGTGGTGCTGTTGGACCTGGACTGAGAGCTCTCTCTCTCTCTCTCTCTCTCTCTCTACAAGGTAGTATAACACAAATCAAGTCCAATTCAAGTCTTGAATTCACTTATGAAGTGGAGAATGTATATTGAATTCAATTAAAACTTCAATAATCCTCAAGTTATGGAATTAAACTGGACATTTTTAATTGGAATTGTTTAAATAATATATATTTGGAATTGAATTGAATTGGAGTGTAATATTTGTACATTTCCCAGTTAATGGAATTAATGCACTTAGTATCAAAAACAGACTGCAGAATTTGTTTAAAATAATTTCAGCATGTGTTTCTATATTTACAGTATAGCTAGGTTGTCTGACCAGTGTCACGATCAGCCTGAAGCCTGATCGAATGTTTGGGGATAATACTGAATTGGGAATTTTATTATTGGAATTAGCATTAACATTGGAATTGAGAATAATTTAATTATCTCTTGATTGAAAGACTGACCTGGAATTTGATTTTCATTAAATGGAATTTACTGGGAGAGGAAATTTAGTTAAAATTGAATTTGTGGAATTAACCCGGCTGAAAATACCATAGTCAGATATTTGATCAAATATGATCTGCTCATGGGCTCACCAGGAGGAGAAACAGATGTCCTATATTGTGAATACAATCTGAAACTACTGAACAATCTGTATCACAATCAGACAGTTAGTTTGAAAATCAGATGAACGTTTTTCTTAGTGTATTAAAAGATGTTGATTCCTTTAACATGGCTCCTGGTATTAAAGGTCTCAAGGTTTAAAAGGTACGGAATCAATCCCTGCTGATTTAATGAATGTTTGCTGTGGATTTGATATTTGATGAGGGATTGGAAGAGAGCGAGAGAGAGATAGAGATAGAGAGAGAGAGAGAGACAGAGAGAGAGAGAGAGGAGAGGCGAACCACGATATTTCCAACTACTCACTTTTAGATAATAATCTTGTCTGTGGCTCTTCTCTGATACTCTACCCTTCACCCAGAAGTGTGCACTCATTCACTCAGCATCATGCATTTAAATGCATTGGATTAGGGCAAGCATGGCTGGAGGGAGTTCCCACCATATCCTTTACACCAGTCCATTCCTTTTAAATCCATGAGGTGGCCTCCTGAGTGTCTAAGGCACTGCATCGCAGTGCTTGAGGCATCACTACAGATGTGGGTTCGATCCCAGGCTGTGTCACAGCCGGCCGTGACTGGGAGACCCATGAGGCACCGCACAATTGGCCCAGCATCGTCCGGATTAGGGGAGGGTTTGGCCGGCTGGGATTTCCTTGTCACATCGCGCTCTAGCGACCCCTTGTGGCGGGCCGGGCGCCTGCAAGCTGACTACGATCGCCAGCTGAACGGTGTTATGATTTATGTATTGACACAACATCAGTTTCTTACTTATTCTGGGAAACGGGCTGTTTTACATAAACCTGAGGATATTATGAAGAGATTGATGTCTAATTAAATGAAAGTAAAACAAGTAGGTTATTTTTAGATTATTTATCAATTAATTCTCTCCAATACATTTTAGAAGCTAAGTAAATGTTATTTAATACAGATGAAAAATACAGAGGAATATTATTCATCTGTTCGTCATCTTCTACAGTTTCAAAGCTTCCTCTCAAACCAATACAATGTACCTAATAATAAGGAATCCACTCTTAGTTGGAAATCACAAGTTAGATTGCATCTCAAGTTTATCATTATATAATTCTACCAGCATTCTGCAATCATCCTTTTCAGGCTGTCAATCGACGGAGTCCATGCTGTGCTGTCAGCGGCAATCAGGACCAGAACATCCACTTGATCAAAGTCAAAGTCTTATCAAACCATCCAGCCAACAGTATGAAAAGGCAAAGGTATTAGTTGCAGTAACTAAATAGACTCAGATTAGTAACCAGACAAGCTCAGAGTACTATAGACTCAGACTAGTAACCAGACAAGCTCAGAGTACTATAGACTCAGACTAGTTACCAGACAAGCTCAGAGTACTATAGACTTAGACTAGTAACCAGACAAGCTCAGAGTACTATAGACTCAGACTAGTAACCAGACAAGCTCAGAGTACTATAGACTCAGACTAGTTACCAGACAAGCTCAGAGTACTATAGACTCAGACTAGTTACCAGACAAGCTCAGAGTACTATAGACTCAGACTAGTAACCAGACAAGCTCAGAGTACTATAGACTCAGACTAGTAACCAGACAAACTCAGAGTGCTATTGGATGGACGGACAGACAGACAGACAGACACAGACAGACAGACAGAGACAGACAGACAGACAGACAGACAGACAGACAGACAGACAGAGACAGACAG
>NC_074671.1:60505795-60630795 GCF_029448725.1 Salvelinus fontinalis
CTATGCATTTCATAGACTCCTGGTATAGTATGTCTGCACCCTAACACGAGGCCATTGTGTTCCAGAACTGTTGCTTGTATAAAGAACTGTTGTGTAAATCAGATGATTGTATTCTCACCTTTCTCTATATGAGGGACATTTAACCATCTCCCCTCCGAGTTCTTCCCTGGCTGAGATCAGAGGGCCAGATCTCCCCTCTGAGTTCTTCCCTGGCTGAGATCAGAGGGACAGATCTCCCCTGCAGTTGCTGGATTAAAGGTTCATTATTAAACTTCAATAGCCTCTGTCTACTCTTTTGATAGAGTTTTCCACAACATTTGGTGCCGTGACCCAGATGAGCGATACTTGACTTCTTGACCTGTTTCACTTGGCTTGGATCCAGACATCCCTCTGGCTACAACTAAGAAGGTAAGACACATTAAACATCTCTGTGAGGGAATGTCTGTTTTCCGGCCGAGCCTTAATAGTCAAATATATGTTTTCTTCCTCATCCATAACATTTTGGGGTTCAATTTGACAGAGCTATTACCCTATGCTACTGAATGTGGCCGGTTAACATTGGTCAATAGGAGCACAGGGGTGTCTCCAATAATAGCGATTGGTTGACCAACAATCACGTGAAAAATACTGTTGGAACAGTACAGTACCAGGAATGGGAAAACCTGCAAGTAGGAATGGGATAGCCTGCAAGTGAGAACGGGATAGCCTGCAAGTAGGAATGGGATAGCCTATAAGTAGGAATGGGATAGCCTATAAGTAGGAATGGGATAGCCTGCAAGTAGGAATGGGATAGCCTGCAAGTAGGAATGGGATAGCCTGCAAGTAGGAATGGGATAGCCTACAAGTAGGAATGGGATAGCCTGCAAGTAGGAATGGGATAGCCTGCAAGTAGGAATGGGATAGCCTGCAAGTAGGAATGGGATAGCCTGCAAGTAGGAATGGGATAGCCTGCAAGTAGGAATGGGACAGTCTGCAAGTAGGAATGGGATAGCCTATAAGTAGGAATGGGATAGCCTATAAGTAGGAATGGGATAGCCTATAAGTAGGAATGGGACAGTCTGCAAGTAGGAATGGGATAGCCTATAAGTAGGAATGGGATAGCCTATAAGTAGGAATGGGATAGCCTATAAGTAGGAATGGGATAGCCTATAAGTAGGAATGGGATAGCCTGCAAGTAAGAATGGGATAGTCTGCAAGTAGGAATGGGATAGCCTGCAAGTAGGAATGGGATAGCCTGCAAGTAGGAATGGGATAGCCTGCAAGTAGGAATGGGATAGCCTATAAGTAGGAATGGGATAGCCTGCAAGTAAGAATGGGATAGCCTGCAAGTAAGAATGGGATAGTCTGCAAGTAGGAATGGGATAGCCTGCAAGTAGGAATGGGATAGCCTGCAAGTAGGAATGGGACAGTCTGCAAGTAGGAATGGGATCGCCTGCAAGTAGAAATGGATCGCCTGCAAGTAGGAATGGGATCGCCTGCAAGTAGGAATGGGATCGCCTGCAAGTAGAACGGGATAGCCTGCAAGTAGAAATGGGATAGCCTGCAAGTAGGATTGGATAGCCTGCAAGTAGGAATGGATCGCCTGCAAGTAGGAATGGGATCGCCTGCAAGTAGAACGGGATCGCCTGCAAGTAGGAATGGGATCGCCTGCATGTAGAACGGGATAGCCTGCAAGTAGGAATGGGATAGCCTGCAAGTAGAATGGGATAGCCTGCAAGTAGGGATGGGATCGCCTGCAAGTAGGACGGGATAGCCTGCAAGTAGGATGGGATAGCCTGCAAGTAGGAATGGGATACCCTGCAAGTAGGATGGGATAGCCTGCAAGTAGGATGGGATAGCCTGCAAGTAGGAATGGGATAGCCTGCAAGTAGGAATGGGATACCCTGCAAGTAGGATGGGATAGCCTGCAAGTAGGAATGGGATCGTCTGCAAGTAGGACAGGATAGCCTGCAAGTAGGATGGGATAGCCTGCAAGTAGGAATGGGATCGCCTGCAAGTAGGAATGGGATAGCCTGCAAGTAGGAATGGGATAGCCTGCAAGTAGAATGGGATAGCCTGCAAGTAGAAATGGGATAGCCTGCAAGTAGGATGGGATAGCCTGCAAGTAGGAATGGGATCGTCTGCAAGTAGGAATGGGATACCCTGCAAGTAGGATGGGATAGCCTGCAAGTAGAAATGGGATAGCCTGCAAGTAGGATGGGATAGCCTGCAAGTAGGAATGGGATAGCCTGCAAGTAGGAATGGGATACCCTGCAAGTAGGATGGGATAGCCTGCAAGTAGGAATGGGATCGTCTGCAAGTAGGACAGGATAGCCTGCAAGTAGGAATGGGATAGCCTGCAAGTAGGAATGGGATCGCCTGCAAGTAGGAATGGGATAGCCTGCAAGTAGGAATGGGATCGCCTGCAAGTAGGAATGGGATAGCCTGCAAGTAGGATGGGATAGCCTGCAAGTAGGAATGGTTTAGCCCACGTTTGAACACTACAGTACCAGGAATTGGATAGCCTGCAAGTAAGTCTCTAATTTATTCCCAATGACATGTTAGGGTGGAAAGTCCCATTACTCAACAACAGAGGTAAAGTGAGATTATTATAAAATGAAAGATTGCAATGACTCACTCCTAAATGGGGACCATTTCCATTAGCTGTGTGATGCAAATAGGAGAGTAAGCCATGGTGATTGGTTGTTTAGGCAGGGAAGTGCTATTAGCAAAGTCAAATCTTCTCATGTTAAACACCTTATTTCTTACCCAATCAATTTTCCAGTCTGTCAGGTTAACAGCTTTGGTCCACATCAATATTTTATAAGCCTTAAGGGGTATAGCTTGCAATGGCAGATTCTCAGCCCTGTCTGGTAACAATCCACAAACCCACCACTCTGATGTCACAGTCTCAGCCCTGTCTGGTAACAATCCACAAACCCACCACTCTGATGTCACAGTCTCAGTACTGTCTGGTAACAATCCACAAACCCAACACTCTGATGTCATAGTCTCAACACTGTCTGGTAACAATCCACAAACCCACCACTCTGATGTCATAGTCTCAACACTGTCTGGTAACAATCCACAAACCCACCACTCTGATGTCAAAGTCTCAACACTGTCTGGTAACAATCCACAAACCCACCACTCTGATGTCACAGTCTCAGCCCTGTCTGGTAACAATCCACAAACCTAACACTCTGATGTCACAGTCTCAGTACTGTCTGGTAACGATCCACAAACCCACCACTCTGATGTCACAGTCTCAGTACTGTCTGGTAACAATCCACAAACCCAACACTCTGATGTCATAGTCTCAACACTGTCTGGTAACAATCCACAAACCCACCACTCTGATGTCATAGTCTCAACACTGTCTGGTAACAATCCACAAACCCACCACTCTGATGTCAAAGTCTCAACACTGTCTGGTAACAATCCACAAACCCACCACTCTGTTGTCATAGCCTCAACACTATCTGGTAACAATCCACAAACCCACCACTCTTATGTCACATTCTCAGCACTGTCTGGTAACAATCCACAAACCCACCACTATGATGTCATAGTCTCAGCACTGTCTGGTAACAATCCACAAACCCACCACTCTGTTGTCATAGTCCAGTGTCAGGTCAGCAGGGTCATCGGAGTCCAGTGTCAGGTCAGCAGGGTCATCGGAGTCCAGTGTCAGGTCAGCAGGGTCATCGGAGTCCAGTGTCAGGTCAGTAGGGTCATCGGAGTCCAGTGTCAGGTCAGCGGAGTCATCGGAGTCCAGTGTCAGGTCAGCAGGGTCATCGGAGTCCAGTGTCAGGTCAGCGGTGTCATCGGAGTCCAGTGTCAGGTCAGCAGGGTCATCGGAGTCCAGTGTCAGGTCAGCAGGGTCATCGGAGTCCAGTGTCAGGTCAGCAGGGTCATCGGAGTCCAGTGTCAGGTCAGTAGGGTCATCGGAGTCCAGTGTCAGGTCAGCGGAGTCATCGGAGTCCAGTGTCAGGTCAGCGGGGTCATCGGAGTCCAGTGTCAGGTCAGCGGGGTCATCGGAGTCCAGTGTCAGGTCAGCAGGGTCATCGGAGTCCAGTGTCAGGTCAGCGGAGTCATCGGAGTCCAGTGTCAGGTCAGCGGGGTCATCGGAGTCCAGTGTCAGGTCAGCAGGGTCATCGGAGTCCAGTGTCAGGTCAGCAGGGTCATCGGAGTCCAGTGTCAGGTCAGCAGGGTCATCGGAGTCCAGTGTCAGGTCAGTAGGATCATCGGAGTCCAGTGTCAGGTCAGCAGGGTCATCGGAGTCCAGTGTCAGGTCAGCAGGGTCATCGGAGTCCAGTGTCAGGTCAGCAGGGTCATCGGAGTCCAGGCCGGTTTGGTCTACTTCTGAGCTTCCCCCTGTGGAAGCCTGGCCTTGTTGGAGCGAAGAGGTCAGGGACGGGTTACTAGCATGTTCACCCGCCTCTGTCTCGAAGTCTGCTACCACCCAGAGGATTCCCACCGCCGGTGGACAGTCGTCTGGGGGAGTTTGGGCAGCAGAGACCTGTGACTGAACAGCTCAGAAACAGTTAGTCAGAGCTATAAAGTACTTCATCATAGTGTCATTCAACAGATGCAGGTCTGGGATAGCACAAGGAGGGGATGCTGGGGTTCTCACAGGCCTTGCCATGAGATCCTTGTGTGGGCTGTCCACTTATCCTGAAACAGGTACTCAGCCATTTCTTTCTTTCAAAACATTTTTGGTGGGAAAGCTTCAGTCCATTCTGAGTAGCTATCCACCATTACCGAAATGTATTCTTTCTCTTACAAGTGGGCATATGTACAAGATACCTTTTCATAATTACAAATGGACCCCGGGGTCCTGGCAGTTGAGACAAAGAAGTAGGTGTTTTCCAACGCTGTGTTCTTGGAAAATTAAACATTATGCACAAACTTGTGCTGCAGTCTCATTATCATTATTTTCTGCATGAACTGACCATCCCCCCTTTGGACACATGACTCACACTGTGATACATGCGTCCAAGGTAACCTAACAGTGCCGGGTGGTTAATCGTAAAACCCTCCCCATATGCAGCCAACAGAATGAAATTACAATAATTAGTTACAGTAATCAACCGGTAGCCACTGATACAGAGTAGCTGTTATTGGCTGGAGTATAACAGGGCCGTCTCTCTTGACCTTGGGAGGAAACCCTCCCTAACCGAGGAGCTCAAACATTTAATTAGTTTCAGAAACCACCTGCAGGATGACATTTCCAAGTCTAAAATCATATTTAAAGGTTGGGTATTATCCTTCAGTCTCGGCCTCCTCTTTACATACAGGTTTCTACAACACTATACACACTCCTTATAGTTCATGTGGATCCCCAGGATCTGTTCTTCAACAACTGGTCCTCTTGGGATCCTCTGCTTCCTTCTGAACGGTGGACATTTTAGGACATCCACAGCCCTCCCCTCAGTCCTGAGCCTAGGCTACCTGTCACTCTGAGGCTGGTACCAAACCTATATCAAACTGACAGAGCGTTAGCTTGTGTTCCCTGTGGTAGCTCAATATGACAAGCCTGGAACACCTCTGTCCCATTCCACTGTCTGCCTCTCTCTGTAGGCTGTACATTGTCGGACATACATGGCCCTCCTCTCAGTCCTGGCCCTCATACCTGTCACTGACTCGCATATCAAACTGACAAAGCGGTGGATTGTGGCTCCACATGACAAGCATCTAGCGTCCCCCTACGCCTGGGACAGTAATTGAATCCCAGATCTAAGCCAGGGAGTGCAGCTGTAGGCTCATATACGTTACAGTTTGTCAGCAGTGCCTGGGATAGTGGCCTGGCAGCTGAACTGCTTCACTGGCTTGTAATGGGACTGTAACCTCCATCTCTCTCTCTCCCTCTCTCCCACTCTCTCCCACTCTCTCCCACTCTCTCTCCCACTCTCTCTCCCTCTCTCTCTCCCTCTCTCTCTCCCACTCTCTCTCCCACTCTCTCTCCCACTCTCTCTCCCACTCTCTCTCTCTCTCTCTCTCTCTCTCTCTCTCTCTCTCTCTCTCTCTCTCTCTCTCTCTCTCTCTCTCTCTCTCTCTCTCCCTCTCTCTCTCCCTCTCTCCCTCTCTCCCTCTCTCCCTCTCTCCCTCCCTCCCTCTCTCTCTCTCTCTCTCTCTCTCTCTCTCTCTCTCTCTCTCTCTCTCTCTCTCTCTCCCTCTCTCCCTCCCTCCCTCCCTCCCTCCCTCCCTCGCTCTCCCTCTCGCTCTCCTAGGCCTGTCTCTATTTAGTGTTTACCCCCTCCTGCTCTCATGCTATAGTTCTCTTCTGTCCCCCTTCCCTATTCCATACCTTCCCATCTTCCCCCTTAATAGCCCTGTCTCAGATGATAGGTCCTGTGGGCCAATTCCCAGAAACGGCTCAGCCAGCACATTGTGACTCACAGTGTCACAGACCGAGAGGAGAGGATGTATGGCCAGCGGCTGTGGCTGAGAGCAGACTAGGAGTATACCTCACAGATTCCCATTGTGTGGAGTTCACATAAATGGGAACGCTCCTCCACGTTTTTGCGTAATGTCATGTATATGAATGACGTGGCTGCCTGGCTATTCAGTAATGCTGATGTGTGCTGTGGATAACTGTATCTAGATCTCAGGTCTGGTCTGTAGTAATAATGGCTGTACCTCTCTCTGGAGAAACGATAACGTGACAGAGATAATATCTCTCATTAGAGGATATTAATGTCCCGTGTTTTGTTGGTCTGACTTGACTTTAGTCTGATGTTCTTTCAGGGAACTGGCCTAATAAAAGTCCTACTAGGGGAAAATAGAACACATTAATACATCAAAGCATTTGCACACACACACGCGCACACACACACACACACACACACACACACACACACACACACACACACACACACACACACACACACACACACACACACACACACACACACACACACACACACACACACACACACACACACACACACACACACACACACACACACACACACACACACACACACACACACACACACGACTGATGACTATAGTCTTATCTACTAATCTTCCTTGCCTTACTAAACCCGAACTGAAGTCCAATCATGTTTCTTTGTACCATCCGCCCTGAGGTAATCTTACTCCAAAACCTGTGGAAGCGGTGTTTTCTCTCACACGTGTGCTGTACGCTCGTATAAATACTTCTGGGGACTGAGGCAAGTATTTAAATTAGACATGCCTTTTAATTATTTTGTCGCAGTGTAATTTCCTACCCGTGGGCTGCTGAGGCGGCGTTTCCATAATTCCTAAACATTTCCAACAAGGCTCAGATTCAAAAGCCCCTCTCATGTTACACTGGCTGCATTAATTGAATAAAAATGTCAGTGATAAAGGTCCCACTTATGTTCTGGTCTTACTTCCCTTTAATATTAATATTTAGCCAGATGATAAAGATTTCCCTATGAGGTAAAATCCACCAAACAAGCGCATACACTTCTGTTGAATCAAAAGTTCTGGTAATGTTGTGGGTGTGAGAAGAACACTACATCTATAATCTCACACCTCGTTTCATTCCAGTCATCTAGCCGACTACTGGAATATCTGCTATTGAACTTGATGGAAGATCATTTACATTGACAAACCTATATATCACTGACTGTCATTGGCAGAGTAGGCTACTGTGTTCAGATCCACATATAGTTAAGAAATAAGGCCAGGGGAGGTGTGGTATATGGCCAATATACCATGGCTAAGGGCTGTTCTTAAGCACCACGCAAGGTGGATACAGACCTTAGCTGTGGTATATTGGCCACATACAGTGCCTTCGGAAAGTAGTTTTTTCCACATTTTGTTACTTTACAGCCATATTCTAAAATGGAGGAAATAAAAAAACACACAATACTGTAATGGTGGTCCTCCTCCTCTTCAACCGAAAAGGAGGAGTAGTTATGGAACCAAGGCGCAGCGGGTTGTGATGACATAATTTATTTACAGAAAGACGAAAAACACTAACTTGACTATAAACTAACAAAACAACAAAACGGAGTAAACAAACCTGGACATGCGAACTCACATACAACGCAGAACTCACGAACAGGAAAATAGACTACACAAAATGACGATGTACAAAACAAACCGAACAGTCCCGTATGGTGCGACAAACACTGACACAGGAGACAACCACCCACAAGGAACACTGTGAAACAACCTACCTAAATATGACTCTCAATTAGAGGAACGCCAAACACCTGCCTCTAATTAAGAGCCATACCAGGCAACCCTAAACAAACATAGAAACAGAAAACATAGAATGCCCACCCAAACTCACGTCCTGACCAACTAACACATACAACAAACTAACAGAAATAGGTCAGGAACGTGACATAACCCCCCCCATAAGGTGCGAACTCTGGGCGCACCAGCACAAAGTCTAGGGGAGGGTCTGGGTGGGCATCTGACCACGGTGGTGGCTCAGGCTCAGGGCGAGGTCCCCACCCCACCATAGTCAATCCCAGCTTACCTCTCCCCCTACAAATGACCACCCTCATATTACCCCCACTTAATCTTTTGGGTAACATCGACACAAGGGGCAGCACCGGGATAGAGGGATAGCTCAGGACAGAGGGATAGCTCAGGACAGAGGGGTAGCTCAGGATAGAGAGGTAGCTCAGGATAGAGAGGTAGCTCAGGATAGAGGGGCAACTCCGGACTGAAAGGCAGCTCCGGACAGAGAGACAGCTCTGGACTGAGGGGCAGTTCTGGATAAATAGCCGCTCTGGGCTGAGGGACAGCCCATGACTGGCTGACGACTCTGGATGCTCATGGCTGGCTGACGGCTCTGGACGCTCATGGCTGGCTGACGGCTCTGGACGCTCATGGCTGGCTGACGGCTCTGGACACTCATGGCTGGCTGACGGCTCTGGACGCTCATGGCTGGCTGACGGCTCTGGACGCTCATGGCTGGCTGACGGCTCTGGATGCTCATGGCTGGCTGACGGCTCTGGACGCTCATGGCTCACTGACGGCTCTGGCAGATCCTGTCTGGTTGGCGGCTCTGGCAGATCCTGTCTGGTTGGCGGCTCTGGCAGATCCTGTCTGGTTGGCGGCTCTGGCAGATCCTGTCTGGTTGGCGGCACTGGCAGATCCTGTCTGGTTGGCGGCTCTGGCAGATCCTGACTGACGAATGGCTCTAGCGGCTCCTGACTGACTAACAGCTCTGACGGCTCGGGACAGACGGGCGGCTCTAATGGCTCGGGACAGACGGATGGCTCAGACGGCGCTGGGGAGACGGATGGCTCAGATGGCGCTGGGGAGACGGATGGCTCAGATGGCGCTGAGGAGACGGATGGCTCAGATGGCGCTGAGGAGACGGATGGCTCAGATGGCGCTGCGGAGACGGATGGCTCAGACTGATCCTGTCTGGCGGAAGGCTTTGGCTGCTCCTGTGTGGCGGAAGGCTCTGTAGGCTCATGGTAGACGGGCAGTTCATGCGGCGCTTGGCAGACGGACAGTTCAGACGCCGTTGGGCAGACGGCAGACTCTGGCCGGCTGATACGCACTGTAGGCCTGGTGCGTGGTGCCGGAACTGGAGGCACCAGACTGGAGACACGCACTTCAAGCCTAGTGCGGGGAGCAGGGACAGGTCACACTGGACTCTCAAAATGTACTATATGCCTGGTGCGTGGTACCGGCACTGGTGGCACCGGGCTGAGTGCACGCACCTCAGGACGAGTACGGGGAGAAGGAACAGTGTGTACGGGCTCTGGAGACGCACAGGTGGCTTAGTGCGTGGTGCCGGAACTGGAGGCACCGGGCTGGAGACACGCACCATAGAGAGAGTGCGTGGAGGAGGAACAGGGCTCTGGAAACGCACTGGAAGCCTAGTGCGTGGTGTAGGCACTGGTAGTACTGGGCTGGGGCGGGGAGGTAGCGCCGGAAATACCGGACCGTGCAGGCGTACTGGCTCCCTTGAGCACCGAGCCTGCCCAACTTTACCTGGTTGAATGCTCCCCGTCGCCCTACCAGTGCGGGGCGGTGGAATAACCCGCACCGGGCTATGTAGGCGAACCGGGGACACCATGCGTAAGGCTGGTGCCATGTAAGCTGGCCCAAGGAGACGTACTGGTGGCCAGATATGTAGGGTCGGCTTCACGACATTTGGCTCAATGCCCAATCTAGCCCTACCAGTGCGGGGAGGTGGAATAACCCGCACTGGGCTATGCACACGTACAGGGGACACCGTGCGCTCTACTGCGTAACACGGTGTCTGCCCGTACTCCCGCTCTCCACGGTTAGCCTGGTAAGTGGGCGCAGGTCTCCTACCTGCCCTTGGCCCACTACCTCTTAGCCGCCCCCCAAGAAATTTTTGGGTGGTACTCACGGGCTTTTCGGGCTTCCGTGCTAGACGCGTCCCCTCATAACGCCGGTTCCCTTCTCCGGTTGCCTCTGCTCTCCTCAGTGCCTCCAGCTGTTCCCATGGGAGGCGATCCCTTCCAGCCAGGATCTCCTACCATGTGTAGCAACCTTTTCCGTCCAAAACATCGTCCCAAGTCCATTCCTCCTTCTTGCGCTGTCCCTTCCTCCGATTACACCGCTGCTTGATTCTGGATTGGTGGGTGGTTCTGTAACGGTGGTCTTCCTCCTCTTCAACCGAAAAGGAGGAGTAGTTATGGAACCAAGGCGCAGCGGGTTGTGATGACATAATTTATTTACAGAAAGACGAAAAACACTAACTTGACTATAAACTAACAAAACAACAAAACGGAGTAAACAAACCTGGACATGCGAACTCACATACAACGCAGAACTCACAAACAGGAAAATAGACTACACAAAATGACGATGTACAAAACAAACCGAACAGTCTCGTATGGTGCGACAAACACTGACACAGGAGACAACCACCCACAACGAACACTGTGAAACAACCTACCTAAATATGGCTCTCAATTAGAGGAACGCCAAACACCTGCCTCTAATTAAGAGCCATACCAGGCAACCCTAAACCAACATAGAAACAGAAAACATAGAATGCCCACCCAAACTCACGTCCTGACCAACTAACACATACAACAAACTAACAGAAATAGGTCAGGAACGTGACAAATACCCCATAATGACAAAGCAAAAACAGGTTTTATGAAATGTTGGCACATTTATACAAATAAATAAACAAAAATACCTTATTTACATAAGTATTCAGACCCTTTGCTATGAGACTCGAAATTGATCATCCTTGAGATGTTTCTACAACTTGATTGGATTCCACCTGTGGGAAATTCAATTGATTGGATTTGATTTGGAAAGGTACACACCTGTCTATATAAATGGACAGTGCATGTCAGAGCATAAACCAAGTCATGAGGTCAAATTAATTGTCCATAGAGCCCAGAGACAGGATTGTGTCGAGGCACAGATCTGGGGAAGGGAACCAAAACGTTTCTGCAGCATTGAAGGTCCCCAAGAACATAGCTGCCTCCATCATACTTAAATGGAAGAAGTTTGGAACCACCAGGACTCTTCCTAGAGCTGGCCGCCCAGCCAAACTGAGCAATCGGGGGAGAAGGGCCTTGGTCAGGGATGTGACCAAGAACCCGATGGTCACTAAGACAGAGCTCTAGAGTTCCTCTGTGGAGATGGGAGAACCTTCCAGAAGGACAAACATCTCTTCAGCACTCCACCAATCAGGCCTTTATGGTAGAGTGGCCCGACGGAACCCACTCCTCAGTAAAAGGGACATGACAAGATTATCTGGTCAGATGAAACCAAGATTGAACTCTTTGGTCTGAATACCAAGCATTACATCTGGAGGAAACCTGGCACCATCCCTACGGTGAAGCTTATTGGTGGCAGCATCATGCTGTGGGGATATTTTGCAGTGGCAGGGTCTGAGAAACTAGTCAGGGTCGAGGCAAAGATGAACAGAGCAAATGTAACGGCTTTCCTCTTCCTCTTCATCCGAAGAGGAGGAGCAGGGATTGAACCAAAATGCAGCTTCGTGATATGACATGATATTTATTTAAACAAGACGAAGACGAACACGAAAAACACTTGAATAAACTTACAAAACAACAAACGATGTAGACAGACCTGGACATGCGAACTTACATACAACGATGAACGCACGAACCGGAAAAACAGACTACACAAAAGAACGAACGTACAAACAAACCGAGACAGTCCCGTGTGGCGCGACAAACACAGACACAGGAGACAACCACCCACAACAATCAAAGTGAAAACACCTACCTTAATATGGCTCTCAATCAGAGGAAATGAAAACCACCTGCCTCTAATTGAGAGACATATCAGGTCACCCTTTAACCAACATAGAAACACAAAACATAGACTGCCCACCCAAACTCACGTCCTGACCAACTAACACATACAAAAACTAACAGAAAACAGGTCAGGAACGTGACATAACCCATCCCCTTAAGGTGCGAACTCCGGGCGCACCAGCACAAAGTCTAGGGGAGGGTCTGGGTGGGCATCTGACCACGGTGGTGGCTCAGTCTCTGGGCGAGGTCCCCACCCCACCACTGTCAATCCCAGCTTACGTCTCCCCCTTAGAATGACCACCCTCCTATTACACCCACTTAATTTACATGGTAACCTCAAGATAAGGGGCAGCACCCGGATAAGGTAGCACCGGACAGAAAGATAGCTCAAGACAGAGAGGTAGGTCAGGATAGAGAGGTAGCTCAGGATAGAGGGGCAACTCCGGACTGAAGGGAAGCTCCGGACAGAGAGACAGCTCTGGACTGAGGGGCAGTTCTGGATTAATGACAGCTCCGGGCAGAGGGGCTGCTCATGGCTGGCTGACGGCTCTGGACGCTCATGGCCGGCTGACGGCTCTGGACGCTCATGGCCGGCTGACGGCTCTGGACGCTCATGGCCGGCTGACGGCTCTGGACGCTCATGGCCGGCTGACGGCTCTGGACGCTCATGGCCGGCTGACGGCTCTGGACGCTCATGGCCGGCTGACGGCTCTGGACGCTCATGGCCGGCTGACGGCTCTGGACGCTCATGGCCGGCTGACGGCTCTGGACGCTCATGGCCGGCTGACGGCTTGGACCCTCATGGCTGGCTGATGGCTCTGGACGCTCATGGCTGGCTGACGGCTCTGGACGCTCATGGCTGGCTGACTTCTCTGGACGCTCATGGCTGGCTGGCGGCTCTGGACGCTCATGGCTGGTTGGCGGCTCTGGCAGATCCTGTCTGGTTGGCGGCTCTGGCAGATCCTGTCTGGTTGGCGGCTCTGGCAGATCCTGTCTGGTTGGCGGCTCTGGCAGATCCTGTCTGGTTGCCGGCTCTGGCAGATCCTGTCTGGTTGGCGGCTCTGGCAGATCCTGACTGACGAATGGCTCTAGCGGCTCCTGACTGACTAGCGGCTCTGACGGCTCGGGACAGACGGGCGGCTCTAATGGCTCGCGACAGACGGATGGCTCAGACGGCACTGGGCAGACGGATGGCTCAGATGGCGCTGGTGAAACGGATGGCTCAGATGGCGCTGGGGAGACGGATGGCTCAGATGGCGCTGGGGAGACGGATGGCTCAGATGGCGCTGGGGAGACGGATGGCTCAGATGGCGCTGGGTAGATGGATGGCTCAGATGGCGCTGGGGAGACGGATGGCTCTGGCCGGATGAGGCGCACTGTAGGCCTGGTGCGTGGTGCCGGAACTGGAGGCACCGGGCTAAGGACACGCATCTTCAGGCTAGTGCGGGGAGCAGGGACAGGGCACACTGACCTCTCGAAGCGCACTATAGGCCTGGTGCGTGGTGCCGGCACTGGTGGTACCGGGCTAAGGGCACGCACCTCAGGGCGAGTGCGGGGAGAAGGAACAGTGCGTACAGGGCTCTGGAGACGCACAGGTGGCTTAGTGCGTGGTGCCGGAACTGAAGGCACTGGGCTGGAGACACGCACCATAGGGAGAGTGCGTGGAGGAGGAACAGGGCTCTGGAAACGCACTGGAAGCCTGGTGCGTGGTGTAGGCACTGGTGGTACTAGGCTGGGGCGGGAAGGTGGCGCCGGAAATACCGGACCATGCAGGCGTACTGGCTCCCTTGAGCATTGAGCCTGCCCAACCTTACCTGGTTGAATGCTCCCCGTTGGCCGACCAGTGCGGGGAGGTGGAATAACCCGCACCGGGCTATGTAGGCGAACCGGGGACACCATGCGTAAGGCTGGTGCCATGTAAGCCGGCCCGAGGAGACGTACTGGTGGCCAGATATGTAGGGCCGGCTTCATGACATCCGGCTCAATACTCAATCTAGCCCTACCAGTGCAGGGAGGTGGAATAACCCGCACCGGGCTATGAACACGTACAGTAGACACCGTGCGCTCTACTGCGTAACACGGTGTCTGCCTGTACTCCCGCTCTCCACGGTTAGCCTGAGAAGTGGGCGCAGGTCTCCTACCTGCCCTTGGTCCACTACCTCTTAGCCACCCCCCCAAGAAATTTTTGGCGTTTCTTCTCGGGCTTCCTTGCTAGCCGCGTACCTTCATATCTGCGGATTTGGGCTTGATTCTCCGGTGCCTCTTCATATCGCTGCCTCTCAGCTTTAGCTGCCTCCAGCTCCTCTCTGGGACGGCGATATTTTCCTGGCTGTGCCCAGGGTCCTTTGCCTTCTAGGTCGTCCTCCCATGTCCATTTCTCCAAATAATTCAGCCTCTCCTGTTGCTGCTGCTTGGTCCTGGATTGGTGGGTGGTTCTGTAACTGCTTTCCTCTTCCTCTTCATCCGAAGAGGAGGAGCAGGGATTGAACCAAAATGCAGCTTCGTGATATGACATGATATTTATTTAAACAAGACGAACACGAACGCGAAAAACACTTGAATAAACTTACAAAACAACAAACGATGTAGACAGACCTGGACATGCGAACTTACATACAACGATGAACGCACGAACCGGAAAAACAGACTACACAAAAGAACGAACGTACAAACAAACCGAGACAGTCCCGTGTGGCGCGACAAACACAGACACAGGAGACAACCACCCACAACAATCAAAGTGAAAACACCTACCTTAATATGGCTCTCAATCAGAGGAAATGAAAACCACCTGCCTCTAATTGAGAGACATATCAGGTCACCCTTTAACCAACATAGAAACACAAAACAAAGACTGCCCACCCAAACTCACGTCCTGACCAACTAACACATACAAAAACTAACAGAAAACAGGTCAGGAACGTGACAGCAAATTACAGAGAGATCTTTGATGAAAACCTGCTCCAGAGAAGCTCAGGACCTCAGACTGGGGCGAAGGTTCATCTTTGAATGTCTTTGAGTGACCCAGCCAGAGCTCAGACTTGAACCGGATCTAACATCTCTGGAGAGACCTGAAGTAGCTGTGCAGCAACGCTCCCCATCCAACCTGACAGAGCTTGAGAGAATCTGTAGAGAAGAATGGGAGAAACTCCCCAAATACAGGTGTACCAAGCTTGTAGCATCATACCCAAGAAGACTTGAGGCTGTAATCACTGCCTAAGGTGTTTCAACAAAGTACTGAGTAAAAGGTCTGCATACTTATGTAAATGTGATATATTGTTTTTTATATATTTTAATAAATGAGCAAAAATGTATAAAAACCTGTTTTGACATTATGGGGTGTGTAGATTGATGAGGGAAAAAAACAATTTTATGCATTTTAGAATAAGAATGTAACCTAATAAAATGTGGAAAAAGTCAAGGAGTCGAAGAGTCGACTTTTCGAAGGCACTGTATCACAAACCTTTTCCATTGCTACTATAAACTGGTTACCAACGTAATTAGAACAGTAAAAATAAATGGACTGATATAACACGGCTGTCAGCCAATCATAATTCAGGGCTCGACCCACCCAGTTTATAATGTACAGTAGATCAGCATCGCTATATGAAGTATCCTATCATGTCACACATACGTTTCTGGATGTGGTTCTGACTGTGGTGCTGTGTTGAGCTCAGGTCTTTTTTAGAGAATGGGGAGATGAAGGTGTAACCCAGGGGGATCCTCCCAGGAGGAGTGATAGAAGACGGGTATCACCTCCGGCTTAAAGAACAGTCCCCTGGAGGATTCCCCCTGTTGTCTCTCATTGATTTCAGATCATTGATTTCCAGTGGAACAGAGATGTTGCTGTTAAGCCCCTCTAAACACTCGTATCTGAGACATGTCAACACATTACTTATTAATATCTAGTAGCTGCATAGTAAAGTTACAAAGCACCAAGTTAGTAGAACAGAGATCCTATAATATTATTAGTTCTAATCTGTAATTCAATGGTTAGCATGTTGAAACCAATGCTATACAATACAATGCAAATGCAAATCAAATCAAATCAAATGGTATTAGTCACATACGCCGAATACAACAGGTGTAGTAGACGTTACAGTTAAATAGTCTGGGTAGCCATTGGACTAGATGTTCAGGAGTCTTACGGCTTGGGGGTAGAAGCTGTTTAGAAGCCTCTTGGACCTAGACTTGGCGCTCCGGCAGGTTATGGTGCAATTCAAAGTGGGCTACCCTTAGCCCACCCAAAGCCTCCAACGTTCAATAACAGCTCGGGACAATTTGTTTATCGAAAGAGAGAAAACAGCAGCGTAATCATTTCATTATTTCTGCATGATCAATGCTATTCGGTGGAAATCAGTGGAAGTCAGTGCCTTATAAAAGCAGATTGATTGATCTTTCCTGGGGTGGAACCTGATTGCCCGTCCTAGTCAACCACGGTGTAGCAGAGTGGTCGCTGCCATGGCGTGACCACGCAATTCATGCTGGGAAGGCTCTGAGCAGCGAGAGCGCAGAGCCGAGTCTTTTTCACCGTTACCGTAATTTGAAGACGCCTTTAGGGTGGAGACAGCCTATTTTAGTTGCACAGAGGACGTCACAGTGGGAAACACAACCTGGAGTTTGCCTACCGGTTTATTCAAAAGTTTTTTTGTTGTTATTGCAGGTGGGTATTGTAAGCGGTAGACTTCTCTTGAAACCTCAACCTTACAATTTTAGAATGTCAACAGAAGCTATGTCGGAACATACTACAGGGAGCCAAACCTTTTGTGTCGAAAAACGACACTGTAGGACATCGATACATCAAGTCTTCAACTGCCTTCAATGTCCATCTGTATTGCCTTAAACTTCTCAACTCTCTGTCTGTCCAATATCTGGGTACTTTCTTACCAAAACAGAAGTGGGGTGACCGCTTTGTTATTGTTTCAATTAAAGATAGAGTCGTTAATTTAAACCATTTTTTTTAAAGCCCTCAGCCCACTTCTGTTTTGGTTAAAAGAATCTGAGGGATGGGCCTGGAGAAATGTAACCACTCTCAAATGCATAGACAGAGCTGTGCATGCAAGGAATAAACCTCCACGATATATATGATTAATGTATTTTTGTTTATATTTACATTGTGTTACAAACATTGGAGTAAAACAAGCTTATGTTCTGGGTTCTGATGGAGTGTGACAGTTGAACTAAGATCATGAGTTATTTCTAGGTTATCTTTTTCAAGAATCAATGTGTACAGTTAAATAATGTAATAAGTCAAAAAATTGATGTACAAACTAAGGATACTAGCTTTAGTGAGCTCCAATGTGGCGTTGACAGACTGATAAACAACAACAACATCAACAACAACAGACAGGAACCTAAGAGAAAGAGACACGAGGCCATTCTTTCACTGATCTCAGTTTCCTGCCCTCTCTCTGTCATCATCAGCTTCCCAGACCACTGATCTCAGTTTCCTGCCCTCTCTCTGTCATCATCAGCTTCCCAGACCACTGATCCCAGTTTCCTGCCCTCTCTCTGTCATCATCAGCTTCCCAGACCACTGATCTCAGTTTCCTGCCCTCTCTCTGTCATCATCAGCTTCCCAGACCACTGATCTCAGTTTCCTGCCCTCTCTCTGTCATCATCAGCTTCCCAGACCACTGATCTCAGTTTCCTGCCCTCTCTCTGTCATCATCAGCTTCCCAGACCACTGATCTCAGTTTCCTGCCCTCTCTCTGTCATCATCAGCTTCCCAGACCACTGATCTCAGTTTCCTGCCCTCTCTCTGTCATCATCAGCTTCCCAGACCACTGATCTCAGTTTCCTGCCCTCTCTCTGTCATCATCAGCTTCCCAGACCACTGATCTCAGTTTCCTGCCCTCTCTCTGTCATCATCAGCTTCCCAGACCACTGATCTCAGTTTCCTGCCCTCTCTCTGTCATCATCAGCTTCCCAGACCACTGATCTCAGTTTCCTGCCCTCTCTCTGTCACCATCAGCTTCCCAGACCACTGATCTCAGTTTCCTGCCCTCTCTCTGTCACCATCAGCTTCCCAGACCACTGATCTCAGTTTCCTGCCCTCTCTCTGTCACCATCAGCTTCCCAGACCACTGATCTCAGTTTCCTGCCCTCTCTCTGTCACCATCAGCTTCCCAGACCACTGATCTCAGTTTCCTGCCCTCTCTCTGTCATCATCAGCTTCCCAGACCACTGATCTCAGTTTCCTGCCCTCTCTCTGTCATCATCAGCTTCCCAGACCACTGATCTCAGTTTCCTGCCCTCTCTCTGTCATCATCAGCTTCCCAGACCACTGATCTCAGTTTCCTGCCCTCTCTCTGTCATCATCAGCTTCCCAGACCACTGATCTCAGTTTCCTGCCCTCTCTCTGTCATCATCAGCTTCCCAGACCACTGATCTCAGTTTCCTGCCCTCTCTCTGTCATCATCAGCTTCCCAGACCACTGATCTCAGTTTCCTGCCCTCTCTCTGTCATCATCAGCTTCCCAGACCACTGATCTCAGTTTCCTGCCCTCTCTCTGTCACCATCAGCTTCCCAGACCACTGATCTCAGTTTCCTGCCCTCTCTCTGTCACCATCAGCTTCCCAGACCACTGATCTCAGTTTCCTGCCCTCTCTCTGTCATCATCAGCTTCCCAGACCACTGATCTCAGTTTCCTGCCCTCTCTCTGTCATCATCAGCTTCCCAGACCACTGATCTCAGTTTCCTGCCCTCTCTCTGTCATCATCAGCTTCCCAGACCACTGATCTCAGTTTCCTGCCCTCTCTCTGTCATCATCAGCTTCCCAGACCACTGATCTCAGTTTCCTGCCCTCTCTCTGTCATCATCAGCTTCCCAGACCACTGATCTCAGTTTCCTGCCCTCTCTCTGTCATCATCAGCTTCCCAGACCACTGGTTAATGTCTCCCCATTAACAGGGCATTCAAATGGAACGAACCCAAAAAGGAAAAGTGGGGGTGTGACTGGTGAACAGCTGGCGTGGTGCCACGGAGCCATAGATTTCACCTTAGATAGATTACAGTAGGATCTATGGGAGCGGAGAAAAGTCCCTCTGCATGTTTTATTCCCCTGTTGTGGTTGTCAGCCCTGAGGGAAGTCAGTGTTGTCACACACCGACACACAGTACCGCACAGTGAGAGAGGGAGAGACAAGACGGCGATGGGAAAAGCACAAATCTCCGATGAAAGAAGCTGACGCTTTGGCTCTTCTCTGAACGTACACGATTTCTCAATCAAGCATACACGTACGCATGCACACACACTCTGCCACACACACCCTGCCACACACACCCTGCCACACACACACACACACACACACACACACACACACACACACACACACACACACACACACACACACACACACACACACACACACACACACACACACACACACACACACACACACACACACTGCCACACACACACACTGCCACACACACCCTGACACACACACATGCACACACCCTGACACACACACACCCTGACACACACACACACACACACACACCCTGCCACACACCCATCCTTTTGCAAGGCTGGTCACGACTCTCCACCCTTGTTGGCAGGCAGCATGCATTGTGTATTCATTAGGGCTAACAGTCCCAGGCTTGTGTCACCATTAGACAGCATTACTCTGGCTGCTATTTGAGCATTGGTCACGCTCCTGAAGCATGCTCTCTGAAGCATGGAGAGGGCTGGCTCATCTGTCTGGAACCAATACAGGATATCCTCTCAGGGCTTCTCCTCTCAGCCGTGTGAAGTGGGACAGAGTGAGAAGACACTGGTACTGGATAATACACACACTTCACTGAGGTGTGGCTGGCTGGAACCAGTGGTTCATTCTGATGAGGCCAACAAGTGTTGGGCGGAGTCACTCACCACCGTGACCAATGGGGTGTAAGCTTCCCGGAGGGGGTCAGTTAGGATTGGGGGAAAAGCAGGAAGTGGAAACGTATTGAACCAGACACAGGGTTTCTGGATAGGTTGGAGTCGGTCAAGGGATGATTACATTCGGATTAAATTGCACTGGGGATCAGAGGGATAAGATAACATATTATAATTTGGTTATAATGCTTCGTAAGTCTTCATAAACATTCATAGCCCCTTCATAACATCTTACATATCAACATTTAAACAGCTATTTGGAGTCAGTTGAAAAAGTGTTAAATAGAGGATTTTTTGCTCTGTTTGTTTTCAAAATATCTGCAAATGCCTTTCACACTGTATCCTATATTTCTGTACAACATTGTCTCAAAACCAGCTCCAACAAAACTGTCATCAAGCTATTTAGTCAGTGTAAAACAGCCGCTCTACACATTAACCAAACCCATTACAAAGAGTTGATAGTTATTGTTTAATGATTCATTAGGTGTCTACAGCACCCCAGACCAGCTGGCAATACCTCCGCCGACATTTCACCACAAATGGATCATTTATTTGGAGTGCCTTCAGAGCAGCAATTAACCACCAAACCTATTCTGTTCCAGAGAGAGAGAGAGTGAAAGAGAGAGAGAGAGGGGGAGAGGTAAAGAGGGAGAGAAAGAAACACAGGGAAAGAGTGAGAGAGAGAGATGAGGGAGAGAGCAAGAGAGGGGGGAGGAGGGGGAGAGCAAGAGAGACGGGAGGAGGGGGAGAGTGAGAGAGACGGGAGGGGGGGGAGAGCGAGAGCATCATCGAGAGAGAGAGAGAACATAGAGACCCGGAAAACCTGAGCCTACGACTTCACTAAGGTGAATCACTAAAACAATACAGAAATACACTATGGAAAAAGAAGGAACAGCACGTCAGAAATCAGCTCAATGTAATTGAAAAATCCATAGACTCTAACCACTTCTGGGGAAATTGGAAAACACTAAACAAACAACAACACGAAGAGTTATCTATCCAAAATGGAGATGTATGGGTAAACCACTTCCCCAATCTTTTTGGCTCTATAACAAAGAACAAAGAGCAAAAACATATACATGATCAAATACAAATCTTAGAATCAACTATTAAAGACTACCAGAACCCACTGGAATCTCCAATTACCTTGAATAAGCTACAGGACAAAATAAAAACCCTCCAACCCAAAAAGGCATGTGGTGTTGATGGTATCCTCAATGAAATGATCAAATATACAGACAAAATATACAAAAACTCTTTAACATCATCCTTAGCTCTGGCATCTTCCCCAATATTTGGAACCAAGGACTGATCACCCCAATCCACAAAAGTGGAGACAAATTTGACCCCAATAACTACCGTGGGATATGCGTCAACAGCAACCTTGGGAAAATCCTCTGCAATATCATTAACAGCAGACTTGTACATTTCCTCAATGAAAACAATGTACTGAGAAAATGTCAAATTGGCTTTTTACCAGATTACCGTACAACAGACCATGTATTCACCTTGCACACCCTAATTGACAACCAAACAAACCAAAACAAAGGCAAAGTCTTCTCATGCTTTGTTGATTTCAAAAAAAGCCTTCGACTCAATTTGGCATGAGGGTCTGCTATACAAATTGATGGAAAGTGGTGTTGGGGGTAAAACATATGACATTATAAAATCCATGTACACAAACAACAAGTGTGCGGTTAAAATAGGCAAAAAACACCCACATTTCTTCCCACAGGGCCGTGGGGTGAGACAGGGATGCAGCTTAAGCCCCACCCTCTTCAACATATATATCAACAAATTGGCGCGGGCACTAGAAAAGTCTGCAGCACCCGGCCTCACCCTACCAGAATCTGAAGTCAAATGTCTATTGTTTGCTGATGATCTGGTGCTTCTGTCACCAACAAAGGAGGGACAAATACAAATTCCATCTAGACACCGTTGCCCTAGAGCACACTAAAAGTGATACGTACCTCGGCCTAAACATCAGTGCCACAGGTAACTTCCACAAAGCTGTGAACGATCTGAGAGACAAGGCAAGAAGGGTATTCTATGCCTTCAAAAGGAACATAAAATTTAACATACCAATTAGGATCTGGCTAAAAATACTTGAATCAGTCAAAGAACCCATTGCCCTTTATGGTTGTGAGGTCTGGGGTCCGCTCACCAACCAAGATTTCACAAAATGGGACAAACACCAAGTTGAGCATCTGCATGCAGAATTCTGCAAAAATATCCTCCGTGTACAACGTAGAACACCAAATAATGCATGCAGAGCAGAATTAGGCCGACACCCACTAATTATCAAAATCCAGAAAAGAGCCGTTAAATTCTACAACCACCTAAAAGGAAGCGATTCCCAAACCTTCCATAACAAAGCCATCACCTACAGAGAGATGTACCTGGAGAAGAGTCCCCTAAGCAAGCTGGTCCTGGGGCTCTGTTCACAAACACAAACACACCCCACAGAGCCCCAGGACAACAACACAATTAGACACAAGCAAATCATGCGAAAACAAAAAGATACTTGCTTGACACATTGGAAAGAATTAACAAAAAACAGAGCAAACTGGAATGCTATTTGTCCCTAAACAGAGAGTACACAGTGGCAGAATACCTGACCACTGACTGACCCAAACTTAAGGAAAGCTTTGACTATGTACAGACTCAGTGAGCATAGCCTTGCTATTGAGAAAGGCCGCCGTAGGCAGACATGTTTCTCAAGAGAAGACATGCTATGTGCACACTGCCCACAAAATGAGGTGGAAACTGAGCTGCACTTCCTAACCTCCTGCCCAATGTATGACCATATTAGAGACACATATTTCCCTTAGATTACACAGATCCACAAAGAATTCTAAAACAAACCCAGTTTTGATAAACTCCCATATCTACTGGGTGAAATTCCACAGTGTGCCATCACAGCAGCAAGATTTGTGACCTGTTGCCACAAGAAAAGGGCAACCAGTGAAAAACAAACACCATTGTAAATACAACCCATATTTCTGCTTTTTTATATTCCCTTGTGTACTTTAACCATTTGTACATTGTTACAACACTGTATATATACATAATATGACATTTGTAATATCTTCATTCTTTTGAAACTTCTGTATGTGTAATGTTTACTGTAAATTTTTATTGTTTATTTCAATTTTGTATATTATCTACCTCACTTTCTTTGGCAATGTTAACACGTTTCCCATGCCAATGAAGCCCCTTGATTTGAATTGAATTGAGAGAAAGAGAGAGAGAGAGAGAGAGAGAGAGAGAAAGAAAGAGTGAAAGAGAGAGGGGGAGAGGTAAAGAGCGAGAGAAAGAAACAGGAAAAGAGTGAGAGAGAGATGAGGGAGAGAGCAAGAGAGACGGGAGGAGGGGGAGAGCTGGAGAGGGGGGAGGAGGGGGAGAGCAAGAGAGAGAGATGAGGGAGAGAGAGAGAGAGCGTTATTGTGACAGCCAGCTGCCTAATTGTTCATTTGAGTTAATCACCCGACAAGTCAGAGCAAGTCTACCCACAATGCCAGAGTCTAATAGAGGCGGACGTGCTCATTTGATGAGATCAATGATGAGATCAAATCATTATGACGCTGCTGCTCTGCTTCGTGCGCCAGGCCTCCTAGACCACTTACAACCCCCTATACTCAACTGGTGGACCGCGGTCCAGACCTGGCCCGAGAACGGGGTTATGATGGGGTTATGAACCGTGGGTTCCGACGTGCTTTAACCCCTGATGATATAAACACGCATAAGACATGTTTTATTTATTTATTTGTTTTAAAACAGCAAAAAAATATATATTCCCCATGCAAAATGTGTAGAACTGCGGGAAACTGAAAATGTTGTCTCTGCCAACAAGAGGGGTGTGAACAGTTTGGAGTCACATGGTTGCGAGGTGGGGGTTTGTTACTATGCCGATTAATGACAATATCCATCCAGACCTTTGTCACCTAGGACATGTGTGCTACCAGACCTTCTTAAATAGTAAAGGATTTTCTTAAATAGTACTCATTTTCTGAAATAGTAAATGAGTACCTCTGTCCTACACAGCTATCTCTCGTTTTGACATTCTCTTTCTCTCTCTCGCTCGCTCGCTCGCTCTCTCTCACTCACTTTATCTTTCTTGAGAAACTCTCTCTCTCTCAATTCATTTCAAGGGCTTCATTGGCATGGGAAACATATGTTTACATTGCCAAAGCAAGTAAAGTAGATAATGAACAAATGTGAAATAAACAATAAAAAGTGAACAGTAAATATTACACTCACACAAGTTCCCAAAAAATAAAGACATTTCAAATGTCTTACTATGTCTATATACAGTGTTGTAACGATGTGCAAATAGTTAAAGTATAAATGGGAAAATAAATAAACATAAATATGAGTTGTGTTTACAATGGTGTTTGTTCTTCACTGGTTGCCCTTTTCTTGTGGCAACAGGTCACAAATCTTGCTGCTGTGATGGCACACTGTGGTATTTCACACAGTAGATATGGAAGATTATCAAAATTGGATTTGCTTCCGAATTCTTTGTGGGTCTGTGTAATCTGAGGGAAATATGTGTCTCTAATATGGTCATACATTTAGCAGGAGGTTAGGAAGTGCAGCTCAGTTTCCACCTCATTTTGTGGGCAGTGTGCACATACTGTAGACTGTCTTCTCTTGAGAGCCAGGTCTGCCTTCGGCGGCCTTTCTCAATAGCAAGGCTATGCTCACTGAGTCTGTACATAGTCAAATATTTCTCTCTTTTCTACTTCTCTCCTCCCTCCCTTTACTGTCTGTCTCAAGGACTGCATTACACAGAATGGTCCCGGAACACCAAAAAAGTGTCAAGAGAAGCCAGTTTGGATTTGGCTTCACACCAATCATATCAGAAAGAAAATGTCATTAAATGAAAAAAATTTGAATGGTTGCATCTCGTTGTATCATTGTCCTCCGGTGGCTAGCTAGCTTTCTTCGGCCCTTTCCTAAATTAGCTGGAGATAGGGATTTGGACTTGTGTTAGCTTAAAGAAATGAATATTTAAACATACAATCTACATGCAGTGAAGCCACTCAACACTTACATTACATTCAGTCATCTATCAGACTCCCATCCAGAGTGACCCACAGGAACAACCAGGGTCAAGCGCTCTGCCCAAGGGCACTTCGACAGATCTCCCACCAAGTCAAAACTGGGACTCGAACCAGCGACCTATCGGCCACCTCCCAAGCTCCCAACCGCCAGGCCACCAACCACCCAAGATTTCCCCCACAGTTCCCTGAGAGCTGCCCCTCAACCACCTGAGACCCACCCCATAGTTCCCAACCCCTAAGACTCAGCCCCCCACCCCCCACCCCCAGCGACCGTCCCCCAACGCACCAACAACAAACTAAATCAACAAAAGAGGAAAACAAGGAAAACAGAAAACATGAAAAAACACACAAATCAACAAGGCTGAATACGTTTCAGTGCATTTGTGGCACTGTTTACATGTGTGTGTGTTTGTGGTTTTACTTAACAACAAATAAAAGAGTCTACTGTATGAGAGTGATAGACTGTTCCGTCAACATGAAAGAGAGAAGGATGGCATTGGCATTTCTCTACAAGTAGGGGGAGTCAACATGTTTTTTTCTACTTGCACGCGCATACACACACACACACACACACACACACACACACACACACACACACACACACACACACACACACACACACACACACACACACACACACACACACACACACACACACACACACACACACACACACACACACACACACACACACACACACACACACACACATTAACCAGTACCATGGACAGCCACATGACATTTAGCTTACGCTGATTGGACTAAATAGTTTTTAGTATCTTTTAGTTATCACTGCTTTAGACTAAGAATAGGTGATTAGAAGATGTTGAAATGTTGAAGTTGAAATGGTGCTGGAATAGTGGAGGCAACGACTGTTTTCTTTGAGACTTGCGATAACTCTCCGTGGTTCTAGGTAAATAGTTGATTAGTTGTCTGAAAATGTTGGAAACATGAACTTTCTTGACCATGCTGTAGGTCATGTAACTGTCTGTTACATACAATATGCTTTGTGGACTCCGTCGGACAGAGGTTGCTGTCCAATTTTGTGATGAAACAAAGGAGTGGTTGAATGTATTCTGCCACTGTGTCTTCTTATTGTCTCTGCCTTTAGGCCTATATATCACGATGTCAAGGCATATGAACCAACAGGTTATAGAGCAAACAACACAATTATCACAACACATAGGTTGTAATATGGCTTTTCCCCCCTAGCTGCTTCCCCTGTGATTTTCCCCACACACCGCTACTGAAACAGCCAAGATTGTCTGGTTACAATATGATGTTCTCTGTCTCCTATAGAAGCCTGAAGCACTGTGCTGAATCATTGGATCAGTCACAAATAACTCACCTTTCCTTCTTAACACTTCTTTTCCAAGGATTATCCATTTGAATTACTGTTATGTCTCCAGGCTGGATTATTCTCACATCAATGTATCATTTGATGAATTCCTGATTCATAGCCTACTGTAGTGCAATGTAAATCAATGTAATGTGCATTGTGTCTTCAGCTGAGGAGTTAAACAAGGGTTGGCTTTGAACAATAGGTGGTGCTGTTGGACCTGGACTGAGAGCTCTCTCTCTCTCTCTCTCTCTCTCTACAAGGTAGTATAACACAAATCAAGTCCAATTCAAGTCTTGAATTCACTTATGAAGTGGAGAATGTATATTGAATTCAATTAAAACTTCAATAATCCTCAAGTTATGGAATTAAACTGGACATTTTTAATTGGAATTGTTTAAATAATATATATTTGGAATTGAATTGAATTGGAGTGTAATATTTGTACATTTCCCAGTTAATGGAATTAATGCACTTAGTATCAAAAACAGACTGCAGAATTTGTTTAAAATAATTTCAGCATGTGTTTCTATATTTACAGTATAGCTAGGTTGTCTGACCAGTGTCACGATCAGCCTGAAGCCTGATGGAATGGTTGGGGATAATACTGAATTGGGAATTTTATTATTGGAATTAGCATTAACATTGGAATTGAGAATAATTTAATTATCTCTTGATTGAAAGACTGACCTGGAATTTGATTTTCATTAAATGGAATTTACTGGGAGAGGAAATTTAGTTAAAATTGAATTTGTGGAATTAACTCGGCTGAGAATACCATAGTCAGATATTTGATCAAATACGATCTGCTCATGGGCTCACCAGGAGGAGAAACAGACATGTCCTATATTGTGAATACAATCTGAAACTACTGAACAATCTGTATCACAATCAGACAGTTAGTTTGAAAATCAGATGAACGTTTTTCTTGGTGTATTAAAAGATGTTGATTCCTTTAACATGGCTCCTGGTATTAAAGGTCTCAAGGTTTAAAAGGTACGGAATCAATCCCTGCTGATTTAATGAATGTTTGCTGTGGATTTGATATTTGATGAGGGATTGGAAGAGAGCGAGAGAGAGATAGAGATAGAGAGAGAGAGAGAGACAGAGAGAGAGTGAGAGGAGAGGCGAACCACGATATTTCCAACTACTCACTTTTAGATAATAATCTTGTCTGTGGCTCTTCTCTGATACTCTACCCTTCACCCAGAAGTGTGCACTCATTCACTCAGCATCATGCATTTAAATGCATTGGATTAGGGCAAGCATGGCTGGAGGGAGTTCCCACCATATCCTTTACACCAGTCCATTCCTTTTAAATCCATGAGGTGGCCTCCTGAGTGTCTAAGGCACTGCATCGCAGTGCTTGAGGCATCACTACAGATGTGGGTTCGATCCCAGGCTGTGTCACAGCCGGCCGTGACTGGGAGACCCATGAGGCGCCGCACAATTGGCCCAGCATCGTCCGGATTAGGGGAGGGTTTGGCCGGCTGGGATTTCCTTGTCACATCGTGCTCTAGCGACCCCTTGTGGCGGGCCGGGCGCCTGCAAGCTGACCACGATCGCCAGCTGAACGGTGTTATGATTTATGTATTGACACAACATCAGTTTCTTACTTATTCTGGGAAACGGGCTGTTTTACATAAACCTGAGGATATTATGAAGAGATTGATGTCTAATTAAATGAAAGTAAAACAAGTAGGTTATTTTTAGATTATTTATCAATTAATTCTCTCCAATACATTTTAGAAGCTAAGTAAATGTTATTTAATACAGATGAAAAATACAGAGGAATATTATTCATCTGTTCGTCATCTTCTACAGTTTCAAAGCTTCCTCTCAAACCAATACAATGTACCTAATAATAAGGAATCCACTCTTAGTTGGAAATCACAAGTTAGATTGCATCTCAAGTTTATCATTATATAATTCTACAAGCATTCTGCAATCATCCTTTTCAGGCTGTCAATCGACGGAGTACATGCTGTGCTGTCAGCGGCAATCAGGACCAGAACATCCACTTGATCAAAGTCAAAGTCTTATCAAACCATCCAGCCAACAGTATGAAAAGGCAAAGGTATTAGTTGCAGTAACTAAATAGACTCAGATTAGTAACCAGACAAGCTCAGAGTACTATAGACTCAGACTAGTAACCAGACAAGCTCAGAGTACTATAGACTCAGACTAGTTACCAGACAAGCTCAGAGTACTATAGACTCAGACTAGTAACCAGACAAGCTCAGAGTACTATAGACTCAGACTAGTAACCAGACAAGCTCAGAGTACTATAGACTCAGACTAGTTACCAGACAAGCTCAGAGTACTATAGACTCAGACTAGTTACCAGACAAGCTCAGAGTACTATAGACTCAGACTAGTAACCAGACAAGCTCAGAGTACTATAGACTCAGACTAGTAACCAGACAAACTCAGAGTGCTATTGGATGGACGGACAGGCAGACAGACAGACAGACAGACAGACAGACAGACAGACAGACAGACAGACAGACAGCTACTTATCACTGAAAGCAGCAATCTACATGTCAGCTCATCTGCGGACAGTGAGTACACTGTGACTGATAGGGCCACATTGAGTTGAGACTGATGTCCCTTCACTAAATCTACTGTAGTTAGGTCATAAATCTGCAACAGGCTATCCAGATAAATCTTTCTAAAATGAATTCAGCTTTTCAGGGTGCAGTAATATGTGGTATTATGTAGTAATTCAAAACAGATGTACAAGGTCAATGTACTGGATGGGTGACCTCCAATAACGATAGAAAAAGCATTTTCCATAAAGATCAACTGAGCCGTCATTGTATTCTAATCTAAAATCCATACTATACTACACTATGCTCTTCTAGTTGAAACGGCCGATTTCGCTGCATTTACTCTTCTACAATAACTAGGCAACACAACACCCACTGGGCACATCAATTCAACATCTATTCCACATTGGTTCAACGTAAGTTCATTAAAATGACATGTAAAGAACGTTGATTCAATCAGCGTGCGCCCAGATGGCGCCTAGTCGATTATCTAAATATCAATACAACTCATTTAACAGTTTATCCTTTCAATATTAACAACACGTTGCTGTGTGTGTGTTTGAAGATATCCTTTCTTTCCTACCCTGTTGTGCAGGAGGTGTGGAAAGACTGTGACTCAAATCTGATTTGTACAAGCGTCGCTCTGAAGAGCTCGGCCTAGAAGTGGCAGACAACGAGGTTAGAGCGAGGAGAGGTGAGGGATATGGGTATTGGAGCCGTTTTTTGTATTCATCACGCCATCATTATCCCCCGGAGGAAGAGAAGAAGAAGTGAAGGAAGAGGGTCTCAGGTGCAGCCACTCTTCATCAGCAAAGTTGTTCTTCTTCTATTATTTCTGTCAAGCGTTTTGTTAAGCGTGTTCAGAGCAGGCTGATAGAAACCTGGTCTACATATTGCTTAGCCTGACAGACCTTTCACAACAACAATTGTATATTCAGCTACTGTATTCCCATTGGGCACAGACGTCAGTTCAACATCTAGTTTTTATTTTATTTTGGTTTAGTTGTCAACTAACGGGAATTCAATGTGAAATCAACAAAACATTTCACCATGACATTGGATTTAGGTTAAACGATGGGTTAAAAAAACCAAAGGGAAATCCCTTAATTCCTTTAAGTTGCAGACGTTTTGCAAGACCAATCAGTTTTCCGTGTTGATTCTATATCATGGCGTACATTTTGTTGTTGTTGAAATGAAGTAGAAACAACGTTGATCCAAGCAGTTTTTACCCAGTGGGTTGTAGCATACACCGATGTGTTACAACACGCGCCTAACGACAAGTCCTCACAAAGCCTTACTAATCCATGACATCCCAGTCCTTTCTCTTGGCATTGAACACTTAGGAATAATTCACTTTGATCTGCAGTGGATAACATCTTTTCAGGCTCCCATTGGTCCACAAAGCAACAGAAGTACTGCACACATTTCAGTGTTAAAGAAAGAGGTGTAAGACAGAGTAAAGTGTCGCTAAAGAGAGCTCTGTAATTGGCAAGTCCAAACAAAATGCAGGCTCCATGAACACAATAACTTCTTTATGTCAGTGTCAATTATTACAGATGGTTAGTTAGCAACAAGAACAGAATGTGGTCAGCCTATAAGATACAGATGTAGGATCTTAATTTGATCACCATATTTAAGGAGAACTTTCCTGCAACACAGGAAATGTACAACTTGTAGTGTATTTGAGGTTTAAAAAGGCTTCCGAAGTTAGTAATTTCCACTTTGAAATGTAAAACTAGATTTTTACTTACAAAAAATGTATCAACCCCTACAAAAAGGTTCATTAATTATAATCCACATAATAATTCACATGTATTATTTTCCTGCTGTAGCAAACTGGCTCAAATTAAGATCTTACATCTCTATTGTTCCAAGATGGCGTAGCAGTCGGACGTGTGTTTGTATTGTCCTGTATTGTCCTGTAGCGTGTAAATAGTAAATAGTCTTCGTATTTTTCGTATACATTTCGTATATATTTTAATTTCACTTTCCATCTAGGAACTGAATATACATTCCTACATTCCGCCTCACCCAATGTGGTACGGACCTGCTATTTTTTTTATACTTTAGAACCGTAACCCCAAGCAGAAGCTAGCCAGATAACTAGCTACTAGCTAGTAGTCAGTTAGCCACTGCTGCGGTCTTCACCCTCAACTCGGACACAGCCAGCTTCAATACCGGGCCAACACCTGCCAGTCTGCAAGCGCGATATCAACCGAGAGCATATAGGACTGCTTTTTCTCTACCACATCACCGGATTCCTGACGCAAGCTCTGGACAATTACACCGTATCATCACAGCTAGCTAGCTGCAACCGAGTGGCTACTACTGGCTAACACCTCTGTCCCGAAGCAAGCACCAGTTAGCCTTGAGCTAGCCTCGAGCTAGGCCCATCTGCCGGCTAGCTGCAAGCGCGATATCAACCCAGAGCATATAGGACTGCTTTCTCTCTACCACATCACCGGATTCCTGACGCAAGCTCTGGACAATTACACCGTATCATCACAGCTAGCTAGCTGCAACCGAGTGGCTACTACTGGCTAACACCACTGTCCCGAAGCAAGCACCAGTTAGCCTTGAGCTAGCCTCGAGCTAGGCCCATCTGCCGGCTAGCTGAAGAGCTAGCGCTAGCGCCACTGCGCCAGACCCCCTCCGTCTGAGCAGACCACCCCCCGGGCTACTAACTTTATACGCCGCGTGCTAGCTTAGTGGAGGCCTCCTCTGCTCCATCTACGGCTGCCCCCTGGACACTATGATCACTTGGCTACATAGCTGATGCATGCTTGACTGTCCATTAATTCACGGTACTCCATTCTGTTTATTTGTGTTTTACCTGTCGGCTCTGTGCTTTAACTCAGGATCTGTGTGTAGTTAATCCGACCCTCTCTGCCTAGTCGTCGCCATTTTTACCTGTTGTTGCTGTGTTAGACTAACACCCTGTTATTGCTGCTGTTATCTTACCTGTTGTTTTAGCTAGCTCTCCCAATCAAGACCTGCAATCACTTTATGCCTTATTGTATGTCTCTCTCAAATATCAATATGCCTTGCATACTGTTGTTCAGGCTAGTTTTCATTATCATTGTTTTGGTTTGCAATGGACCCTGTAGTTCCACTCTCCGTACCTCTGATACCCCCTTTGTCCCACCCCCCACACATGCGGTGACCTCACCCATTGAGACCAGCATGTCCAGAGATACAACCTCTCTTATCATCACCCAGTGCCTGGGCTTGCCTCCGCTGTACCCGCGCCCCTCCATACCCCTGTCTGCACATTATGCCCAGAATCTATTCTACCACGCCCATAAATCTGCTCCTTTTATTCTTTGTCCCCAACGCTCTAGGCGACCAGTTTTGATAGCCTTTAGCCGCACCCTCATCCTACTACTCCTCTGTTCCTCGGGTGATGTGGAGGTAAACCCAGGCCCTGCATGTCCCCAGTCACCCTCATTTGTTGACTTCTGCGATCGAAAAAGCCTTGGCCTCATGCATGTCAACATCAGAAGCCTCCTCCCTAAGTTTGCCTTACTCACCGCTTTAGCACACTCTGCCAATCCTGATGTCCTTGCCGTGTCCGAATCCTGGCTTAGGAAGGCCACCAAAAATTCTGAGATTTCCATACCCAACTATAACACTTTCCGTCAAGATAGAACTGCCAAAGGGGGAGGAGTTGCAATCTACTGCAGAGATAGCCTGCAAAGTTCTGTCATACTTTCCAGGTCTATGCCCAAACAGTTCGAACTTCTAATTTTAAAAATTAATCTCTCCAGAAATAAGTCTCTCACCGTTGCCGCCTGCTACCGACCCCCCTCAGCTCCCAGCTGTGCCCTGGACACCATCTGTGAATTGATCGCTCCCCATCTAGCTTCAGAGTTTGTTCTGTTAGGTGACCTAAACTGGGATATGCTTAACACCCCGGCAGTCCTACAATCCAAGCTTGATGCCCTCAATCTCACACAAATCATCAAGGAACCCACCAGGTACAACCCTAAATCCGTAAACATGGGCACCCTAATAGACATTATCCTGACCAACCTGCCCTCCAAATACACCTCTGCTGTCTTCAATCAAGATCTCAGCGATCACTGCCTCATTGCCTGTATCCGCCACGGGTCCGCGGTCAAACGACCACCCCTCATCACTGTCAAACGCTCCCTAAAACACTTCTGCGAGCAGGCCTTTCTAATCGACCTGGCCCGGGTACCCTGGAAGGATATTGACCTCATCCCGTCAGTTGATGATGCCTGGTCATTCTTTAAATGTTACTTCCTCACCATATTAGACAAGCATGCTCCGTTCAAAAAATGCAGAACCAAAAACAGATATAGCCCTTGGTTCACTCCTGACCTGACTGCCCTCGACCAGCACAAAAACATCCTGTGGCGAACTGCAATAGCATCGAAGAGCCCCCGCGATATGCAACTGTTCAGGGAAGTCAGGAACCAATACACGCAGTCAGTCAGGAAAGCAAAGGCCAGCTTTTTCAAGCAGAAATTCGCATCCTGTAGCTCTAACTCCAAAAAGTTCTGGGATACTGTAAAGTCCATGGAGAACAAGAGCACCTCCTCCCAGCTGCCCACTGCACTGAGGCTAGGTAACACGGTCACCACCGATAAATCCGTGATAATCGAAGACTTCAACAAGCATTTCTCAATGGCTGGCCATGCCTTCCTCCTGGCGACTCCAACCTTGGCCAACAGCCCCGCCCCCCCCGCTGCTACTCGCCCAAGCCTCCCCAGCTTCTCCTTTACCCAAATCCAGATAGCAGATGTTCTGAAAGAGCTGGAAAACCTGGACCCATACAAATCAGCTGGGCTTGACAATCTGGACCCCCTATTCCTGAAACTGTCCGCCGCCATTGTCGCACCCCCTATTACCAGCCTGTTCAACCTCTCCTTCGTATCATCTGAGATCCCCAAGGATTGGAAAGCTGCCGCGGTCATCCCCCTCTTCAAAGGGGGAGACACCCTGGACCCAAACTGTTACAGACCTATATCCATCCTGCCCTGCCTATCTAAGGTCTTCGAAAGCCAAGTCAACAAACAGATCACTGACCATCTCGAATCCCACCGTACCTTCTCCGCTGTGCAATCCGGTTTCCGAGCCGGTCACGGGTGCACCTCAGCCACGCTCAAGGTACTAAACGACATCATAACCGCCATCGATAAAAGACATTACTGTGCAGCCGTCTTCATCGACCTGGCCAAGGCTTTCGACTCTGTCAATCACCATATTCTTATCGGCAGACTCGGTAGCCTCGGTTTTTCTAATGACTGCCTTGCCTGGTTCACCAACTACTTTGCAGACAGAGTTCAGTGTGTCAAATCGGAGGGCATGTTGTCCGGTCCTCTGGCAGTCTCTATGGGGGTACCACAGGGTTCAATTCTCGGGCCGACTCTTTTCTCTGTATACATCAATGATGTTGCTCTTGCTGCGGGCGATTCCCTGATCCACCTCTACGCAGACGACACCATTCTATATACTTCCGGCCCTTCCTTGGACACTGTGCTATCTAACCTCCAAACGAGCTTCAATGCCATACAACACTCCTTCCGTGGCCTCCAACTGCTCTTAAACGCTAGTAAAACCAAATGCATGCTTTTCAACCGTTCGCTGCCTGCACCCGCACGCCCGACTAGCATCACCACCCTGGACGGTTCCGACCTAGAATATGTGGACATCTATAAGTACCTAGGTGTCTGGCTAGACTGCAAACTCTCCTTCCAGACTCATATCAAACATCTCCAATCCAAAATCAAATCAAGAATCGGCTTTCTATTCCGCAACAAAGCCTCCTTCACTCACGCCGCCAAACTTACCCTAGTAAAACTGACTATCCTACCGATCCTCGACTTCGGCGATGTCATCTACAAAATAGCTTCCAACACTCTACTCAGCAAACTGGACGCAGTTTATCACAGTGCCATTCGTTTTGTTACTAAAGCACCTTATACGACCCACCACTGCGACCTGTATGCCCTAGTCGGCTGGCCCTCGCTACATGTTCGTCGTCAGACCCACTGGCTCCAGGTCATCTACAAGGCTATGCTAGGTAAAGTGCCGCCTTATCTCAGTTCACTGGTCACGATGGCTACACCCACCCGCAGCACCCGCTCCAGCAGGTGTATCTCACTGATCATCCCTAAAGCTAAAACCTCATTTGGACGCCTTTCCTTCCAGTTCTCTGCTGCCTGCGACTGGAACGAATTGCAAAAATCTCTGAAGTTGGAGACTTTTATCTCCCTCAACAACTTTAAAAATCTGCTATCCGAGCAGCTAACCGATCGCTGCAGCTGTACATAGTCCATCTGTAAACTACCCACCCAATTTACCTACCTCACCCCCCATACTGCTTTTATTTATTTACTTTTCTGCTCTTTTGCACACCAGTATCTCTTCTTGCACATGTCCATCTGATGATTTATCACTCCAGTGTTAATCTGCTAAATTGTAATTATTCGATTTATTGCCTACCTCATGCCTTTTGCACACATTGTATATAGATTCTCTTTTTTCTACCATGTTATTGACTTGTTTATTGTTTACTCCATGTGTAACTCTGTGTTGTCTGTTCACACTGCTATGCTTTATCTTGGCCAGGTCGCAGTTGCAAATGAGAACTTGTTCTCAACTAGCCTACCTGGTTAAATAAAGGTGAAATAAAAAAAATAAAAAAAATTTGTTTATGAATGAAAGAGAGGAAGTTATTCATTAGCATCTGTACCAATATGACATTCTTTTTGATATCTGTCTGGGGGAAAGCACAAAAAGAGAACTGTCTCGCTATCCATTTTCCACCCTGCCAGATATGTACACACCTTTCCTGTTATAGAAGGCTGCTCCTCTGCCTCTTATCTGACTGAGGAAAAAAACTTCAACAAAGAAAATAATCAAATCTGACACAAAAATACAGTAACACTTTACTTGACACCCAGTGTCATAACACGGTCATAACCATGTCAGAATATGTTTTGACAGCTGACATAACTTGTCATAATACGGTCATAACACTGTCATGACCCATATATTCAAAGTTCTTAACATTTTCCGAATTGACTGACCTTCTTGTCTTAAAGTAATGATGGACTGTCATTTCTCTTTGCTTATTTGAGCTGTTCTTGCCATAATATGGACTTGGTCTTTCACCAAATAGGGATATCTTCTGTATACCACCCTTACCTTGTCATAACACAACTGATTGGCTCAAACTCATTAAGAAGGAAAGAAATCCCACTAATTATAACAGGTTATGACAAGTTATGTCAGCTGTTATGACATATTATGACATTGTTATGACCGTGTCATAACGTGCTATGACGCTGGGTGGCAAGTAAAGTGTTACCAAAATATCTCATGTTCTTCTCTTAACTTGTTGTTTAACCGCGCGTCAGTTATAGTGTCGCATGTCATCACTGTCAACTCAGTAGCAATGTTGTACTATCTGCTATTGTTCCAAATATGATCTTCATCCATGGTGGATGACATGTGATATATATCACACATGCACACCTGAGTAACAATAATGAGTTATTTCTAGCGACAGAGGAAGCCATCTCACTGTTCCAGTGAAGCACAAAAAGGTCAAGCGTTTCTCTTTCTTTTGCTTCCTTTGCTTTACTGTGGGAATTGAGCTTATTGTCCCCAACACCAGAATCCAATTATGAAGCAGGCCTCTGTTACAAGGTTGCCATGACAGAACCAATGAAAACAGAGTCCCATCTTATACACTTGCCACAGTGACGGCAGTGGAGGGACTTACTTTGAAAGAGAATGTCAGAGTTTTTAGTGCTCAGGTTAACAGCAATACTTTCCAGGATGGTTGAAATGGCCCTCACCCCACAAGATACATGTGATCTTTGCTGCAACACTAAAGACAGAAGACTCTAACATCGACCACATGAACATTCCCATCCAGTCTCATGAGCCTACATTTCAATGTTGGTACAAAATGGTTGCATGTGAATGTTTATTTCAACAGTTAAATTAGGGTTGCCAACTGTCCCGTATTGGCTGGGATGTCCCTTATATTGGGCTAAATTGGTTTGTCCCATACGGGACCTCCCTTGTCCCGTATATTCATCCAATCACGGTATAGCGTAAACGCGCCAATTCCTGCAAAGTAATTTCTGTTATTGTTTGGTCGGTTTGGCAGATCAAGGAAATATGGATAAACATGCAAAAAAGAAAAGACTGTGTAGCTACAACAAAACAATGTGAAGCAAAACAGACGTGAGTTAAGTGGTGTCCAGTGGTGACCCGACGAAAGATTTCTGTACTTTATGTGTCGGGAATTCTCAAACGGCCATGAAGGGGAGAATGACCTCACTCAGCATGCATCCACAGAAATGCACAAAGCCACCCTAGCTAAAGGTGCTAGCAATATCAGTGCATTCTTCGTGAAAAACATCTCTCCATTTACCAGTTATTGAGCAGTGCCAAAAATTGCATTCTGAAAGCTAATTGCCCAGCTCACATAGCTCATAATGCCTGGAAGCACGCCTGCGATCAGCTGTCAGTGGATATTGAGACAGTTGTTTTACAGATCTACAGCCACTTCTCAGTATCTGCCTCCCGAGAGAGGAACTGCGTGCATTTGTTTGCCTTTGTTGACATTGAGTGGCGTGAAATTCTGCGACATGTTTGCACACGATGGCTCGCTCTTCATCCAGCTGTCGATCGTCTCTTGCAAAGCTGGCCAGCTCTTACTTCATACTTCAGGTCCCTTGGAGAGACCTGTCCGGTGGCACTGAAGAGTATTTTTGAGTATGAAGAAAAAACGGAAGCTGCTGAGATTTCGTGTTTTTTCCACAACCTGGGTGTGTTTTTGACCAACTTGTAAAAACGCTGGAGGAAACAACCCTCTGCATCACAGATGTTTACGAGGAAGTCCAAAGGTTCAACATGAAGATGCTTCAGTGGAAACAGGACAGATGTTTACGAGGAAGTCCAAAAGTTCAACATGAAGATGCTTCAGTGGAAACAGGACAGATGTTTACGAGGAAGTCCAAAGGTTCAACATGAAGATGCTTCAGTGGAAACAGGACAGATGTTTACGAGGAAGTCCAAAGGTTCAACATGAAGATGCTTCAGTGGAAACAGGACAGATGTTTACGAGGAAGTCCAAAAGTTCAACATGAAGATGCTTCAGCGGAAACAGGACAGATGTTTACGAGGAAGTCCAAAAGTTCAACATGAAGATGCTTCAGCGGAAACAGGACAGATGTTTACGAGGAAGTCCAAAAGTTCAACATGAAGATGCTTCAGTGGAAACAGGACAGATGTTTACGAGGAAGTCCAAAAGTTCAACATGAAGATGCTTCAGCGGAAACAGGACAGATGTTTAAGAGGAAGTCCAAAGGTTCAACATGAAGATGCTTCAGCGGAAACAGGACAGATGTTTACGAGGAAGTCCAAAGGTTCAACATGAAGATGCTTCAGCGGAAACAGGACAGATGTTTACGAGGAAGTCCAAAAGTTCAACATGAAGATGCTTCAGCGGAAACAGGACAGATGTTTACGAGGAAGTCCAAAGGTTCAACATGAAGATGCTTCAGCGGAAACAGGACAGATGTTTACCAGGAAGTCCAAAGGTTCAAAATGAAAAATGCTTCAGCGGAAACAGGACAGATGTTTACGAGGAAGTCCAAAGGTTCAACATGAAGATGCTTCAGTGGAAACAGGACAGATGTTTACCAGGAAGTCCAAAAGTTCAACATGAAGATGCTTCAGTGGAAACAGGACAGCTTTTTGGATACCAGACCAAGCAGCTGATGGACAAACAATTGTCAGCACAAAGCAGCAACAGGAACAGCAACAGGACTTTGAAGTTCTATGACACTGTCATTACATACATTGACAAGTGGTTTGATTTCTCACCAGAACATGTAATGGTGAAACTGATGGGCCTCTATGAGAAGCTCTCCTTCACTGACCTGGAGCAGGTGGTGGTTGCCCTCAAAATGACAGAGACAGTCAGTATGGACCAACTCTATGAAGAGTTTTGTGCTCGCCGGGAGGAAATACAGAAAGCCAGACAGGATACCACAAAATCCACCTGTGAGAAGTGGGTGGCAGTTTTCCAAAACCTAGGGAAAGCCAACTTGATCAACATGTTCAGGATTGTCTCATTAGTCCTCAGTGTGCCAGGCTCAAATGCCTTTGTAGAGAGGATTTTCTGTCTGATGACCATTACATGGTCAGACTCAAGAAACAGATGTAGCACAGAACTGATCAAAAATGAACTTCAAATATCTGTGAACTGTGACTTGTCATGTAATGACTTCTCTCTGGCTATGCAAAAGGAGAAAGGACTGCTTGAATCAGTCAAGAGCAGATAAAAATAAGTAGAATTGGTGAGTGACTCATGCCCCTCTTTTGCATTTGAGAAGTTTTTTTTGTTGCTGTAGAGATCCAAATTGTGATTCCTTTGATCATTTATTTTGAGGTTTATTCACATAAGTTTACATAATGATACAGTTTTAGTACAGCTATAGACTAAATAGAATATACAAATGTTTTGCCTTTTCAATTGAATAAGAATATGAATATACACTGTATATTCATTCTGTAACGGCTGTCTCTCTCCTCATCCTCGGACGAGGTGAGGAGAGAAGGATCTTCAGACCAAAATGCAGCTTGAGGGACATAAGCCATCTTTTTATTTATAACGCTGATGGCAAAAACAAGACACTTTCAAAAATACAAAAACAAGAAAACGACGTAGACGAAACCTGAACATAAACTTACATAACTAACACGTAACACTTACGGACAGGAAACATACTACATCGAAACGAAACGAAACGAACAACCGAAACAATCCCGTATGGTGTAAGACATAACACAGACACAGGAGACAATCACCCACAAACAAACAGTGAGAACGCCCTACCTAATAATGACTCTTAATTAGAGGAAAACGCAAACCACCTGCCTCTAATCAAGAGCCATACCAGGCAACCCAAAACCAACATAGAAACAGATAACATAGACTGCCCATCCAAAACTAACGCCCTGACCAATTACACATACAAAAACAACATAAAACTGGTCAGGACCGTTACACATTCACACAACACCATACCCACACCGCCGTACCCACACCACCACACCCACTCCACCATACCCACACCGCCGTACCCACACCGCCGTACCCACACCGCCGTACCCACACCGCCGTACCCACACCGCCGTAGCCACAACACCATACCCACACCGACGTACCCACACCACCATACCCACAACACCATACCCACACCGCCATACCCACACCACCATACCCACACCGCCATACCCACACCGCCGTACCCACACCACCATACCCACAACACCATAGCCACACCACCATTCCCACACCACCATACCCACACCACCATACCCACACCGCCGTACCCACAACACCATACCCACACCGCCGTACCCACACGGCCATACCCACACCGCCGTACCCACACCGCCATATCCACACCGCCGTACCCACACCACCATACCCACACCGCCGTACCCACAACACCATACCCACACCGCCGTACCCACACCGCCGTACCCACACCGCCATATCCACACCGCCATACCCACACCACCATACCCACACCGCCGTACCCACAACACCATACCCACACCGCCGTACCCACACCGCCGTACCCACACCACCATACCCACAACACCATAGCCACACCACCATTCCCACACCACCATACCCACACCACCATACCCACACCGCCGTACCCACAACACCATACCCACACCGCCGTACCCACACGGCCATACCCACACCGCCGTACCCACACCGCCATATCCACACCGCCGTACCCACACCACCATACCCACACCGCCGTACCCACAACACCATACCCACACCGCCGTACCCACACCGCCGTACCCACACCGCCATATCCACACCGCCATACCCACACCACCATACCCACACCGCCGTACCCACAACACCATACCCACACCGCCGTACCCACACCGCCGTACCCACACCGCCATATCCACACCGCCATACCCACACCGCCGTACCCACACCGCCATATCCACACCGCCATACCCACACCGCCGTACCCACACCGCCGTACCCACAACACCATACCCACACCACCATACCCACACCCCCGTACCCACACCCCCGTACCCACAACACCATACCCACACCGCCATACCCACACCGCCGTACCCACACCGCCGTACCCACAACACCATACCCACACCGCCGTACCCACAACACCATACCCACACCGCCATATCCACTACACCATACCCACACCGCCGTACCCACAACTCACTGTGTGGTCTTGGCTCACGGTGTGATCTTGGCTCACTGTGTGATCTTGGCTCCTCTTCACATTACGTTAGAGGAAGTGGACAGCTGCTTTCCAGTTTGTGTGTGATAGTGGAGGGTCCTGCAGCCCGCTGAGACCACTTCTACGTGGGCGACGTGGGCGAAGGTAAGAAGTTGAAACACTCACCTTAGCCAATATCATGCTCTCTAAGATGCCATGGAGTGGGGTTAATACTGGAAGGGAAGTACCACTCAAAAGGGTCTGAAAGATTCCTCTGTCTGTACATTGGTCTATTGCTCTCAGCACCATTTCTCTGAGTGGAATTGTATCAAATCCATTCCATTTGTTTAGTGCCATTCCATTTGCTCCGTTCCAGACATTATTATGAGCTATCCTCCCCTCAGCAGCCTCCACTGAATTCTGGGTATCTGAATGTACTTGGTGAATAAAGGTAGTTCTGATTCTGATGAAGGTGATTCTGGTTCTGATGAAGGTGATTCTGATTCTGATAAAGGTGATTCTGATTCTGATGAAGGTAGTTCTGATTCTGATGAAGGTGATTCTGATTCTGATAAAGGTGATTCTGATTCTGATGAAGTTGATTCTGGTTCTGATAAAGGTGATTCTGATTCTGATGAAGGTAGTTCTGATTCTGATAAAGGTGATTCTGATTCTGATGAAGGTAGTTCTGATTCTGATAAAGGATGATTCTGATTCTGATAAAGGTGACTCTGATTCTGATGAAGGTGATTCTGATGAAGGTGATTCTGATTCTGATGAAGGTGATTCTGATGAAGGTTGTTCTGATTCTGATAAAGGTGATTCTTATTCTGATAAAGGTGATTCTGATGAAAATTGTTCTGATTCTGATAAAGGTGATTCTGATTCTGATAAAGGTGATTCTGATGAAGGTTGTTCTGATTCTGATAAAGGTGATTCTGATTCTGATAAAGGTGATTTTGATTCTGATGAAGGTAGTTCTGATTCTGATAAAGGTAATCCTGCTAAAGGTGATTCTGATAAAGATGATTCTGGACACATCTGCAGAAACATTTATATTTCGGACGGTGATTTACTCTGTTGTACTTTACTCTGCCAACATCTGAGGCAAACTTGACCTTAAACATTGTGTTTCTGATGTTTTTTATGTGGCAGCACATTTCAGGCCTAACATTCTTTTTTCTCATGTTCAATGAAAAGAGTGAAGTATCATTGTGATCACAATGAATGGTACAATGAACTACAATGAGCAGTTGAGAGGTGTGAGGGATACAATAGAAAGCGTTTTGGAGTATGATTAACATATTGTCATGAAGGATTAATCACTGTAAGTAATGCAATGGGGATATGGCTTCGCTCCATACACTACACAGTCATTCTCTCTGTTCTGAGGTCTGTGCTACGTGACAGTGGGAGTCTTGTTGAATGGGCTCACAGTACAATAGATACTTCACTGGGCTTGGCTGGTAGGATGGCAACGACGAGGAACAATGAAAGAAGTCCAACACACATGGGCACAGCTTAAACCAGGCTAGGCTGGCATATTTATTCTAAATAAAAGGTTCACCAAGCTCTCAAACTGTAACTGAAAACAAAACACACCCATTCTCCTTAAATGAGTCTAGAGTTAGACTGAGTCTAGAGTTAGACGGCTCCTAACCTCCGGTTACAGCTTCCTGTGGTGAACTCAATGTCCAGGGGCTTCAAACAAATGTCTGTAGTGCTCAGCCTCTGGGAGGCCTTCAGGTGGTGCCGTAGCCCTGCAGCCTTGCTTGCTGCAGCCAACAACGCCGGTTGTGAGGCGTGACTGACGCTCCAAACAGTGGCTTTCCCCAGCCATATCACCGGGGGCCCCACACTACTGAATGTTGTCTACATTTTAGTTGTACAGTTTTCTTTCAGATGCCCAGTGCCCACATACAGGTATAGTTCCAACAACTCATAGTTCTAGAGCAACTTCATAGTTCCATCCAGATATGCTCACAAACTCATACACAGTCAGTCTGTTGATTCAGTGTACTGTGAAGTTTGGTTCATGAGGCAATCTATCTATCTCTCTCTTCCCCTCCCCCTTTCCCTCTCTCTATCGCTCTCTCTTATCTTTCTTCCCCTCCCCCTTTCCCTCTCTCTCTCTCTTTCTCTCTCACACACACTCAGTCAGTCACTCACTTGCTCCCTTCCCCTCCCTCCCTCCCTCCCTCCCTCCTTCCCTCCCTCCCTCCCTCCCTCCCTCCCTCCCTCCCTCCCTCCCTCCCTCCCTCCCTCCCTCTCTATTTGGGCTTTCTTTGTCTCCTTCTCTCTAGTTGTGTTTACTGGTAATAATTAGGCCATTAATCAACTACAACCACCATCCTTTCCCCTCAGGACTTCCCCTGGTGGGCGGGACATCCTGGCAGATCGCCAATGACATGGGAGGCGGAACGGCCCATCTGTCACCTCCCCCGCTGATGTTCATGATGTTGGCATATGGCCGCGCCATGGGCAGGTTGGTACACCATATATACAAAGTATGTGGACACCCCTTCAAATTAGTGGATTCGTCTATTTCAGCCACACCCTTTGCTGACAGGTGTATAAAATCGAGCACATAGCCATGCAATCTCTATACTCAGTAGAATGGCCTTACTGAAGAGCTCAGTGACTTTCAATGTGGCACTGTCATAGGATGCCACCTTTCCAACAAGTCAGTTTGTCAAATTTCTGCCCTGCTAGAGCTGCCCCAGGCAACTGTAAATGCTGTTATTGTGAAGTGGAAACATCTAGGACTAACAATGGCTTAGCCGCCAAGTGGTAGGCCACACAAGCTCACAGAACGGGACCGTCGAGTGCTGAAGTGTGTAAAAATCGTCTGTCCTCGGTTGCAACACTACCGAGCTCCAAACTACCTCTGGAAGCAACTTCAGAACAATAACTGTTTGTCGGGAACTTCATGAAATGGGTTTCCATGGCCGAGCAGCCGCAAACAAGCCTAAGATCAACATGCGCAATGCCAAGCGTCAGCTGGAGGGGTGTAAAGCTTGCCGCCATTGGACTCTGGAGCAGTGGATGCCAGGAAAACACTACCTGCCCCAATGCATAGTCACTGTAAAGTTTGGTGGAGGAGGAATAATTGTCTGGGGCTGTTTTTCACGGTTCGGGCTAGACCCCTTATTTCCAGTGAAGGGAAATCTTAACGCTACAACATACAATGACATTCTAGATGATTCTGTGCTTTAAACTTTGTGGCAAAAGTTTAGGGAAGGTTCTTTCCTGTTTCAGCATGACAATGCCCCCGTGCACAAAGCGAGGTACATACAGAAATGGTTTGTCGAGATCAGTGTAGAAGAACTTGACTGGCCTGCACAGAGCCCTGACCTCAAACCCATCGAAAACCTTTGGGATGAATTGGCCAGGCCTAATCGCCCAACACCAGTGCCCCTACAGCTCTGGTATATTACTCTGCCGCATGAGAAGGTTGAAAGGACGGTGGAATGCTCTCGGACTGAGCTATGTCCTTTGGTTGGGATTTTGAGTGTTTCATTATTATACTAAATAAGAGTTGATGTCAATTCTATTCCAATTCATCCCATTCAGGAAGTAAACAAACTTGAATTGCAATTTGATGACTCTAAATTGACTCATTTGAAATGAAATTGACCTCAACTTTAATGGATATCTTAATAAAGATATATTATCCAAACGGTATATTACAGTTGATCAACTGCAAAGTTTGTGTTTGCTCAAGCCTGTTGGTAATTTGTCTTTCTTATCTGAAGGGCTTTCCTGTCCCCTGCATGCTACAGTATCCACCTACCCATCCAGATCATTTTGCTCCTAACCTGCACACAAGACAAGCCAGCATAATTGCTTGTCAGAACTCCCTGCCCGGCTTTTACTCCTGCAGGGACGCTTCTGACACCAAACAAATATTTACACATGAAATGAAATTAGGGGCTTATTTCAGAACACAGCTGCTGAGTGATGCTGTGTGATTGTACTGTACCGGCCACTGACTCCATTCACCTGGGCCTGTTTATCAAAGGAGAGAAAAGACAGGGGTTAGAGTGTTGGATAGAGAGATCCACAGGGGCTTCTTTAGCCGTGAGACTCTGCGCTTCACTGCCAATGTTTACCCTAGCACAGTCTTGAGAGATATACATTCACGCACACAAGTATGCATGGACACGTGTGCATGCACTCACGTGCATGTACGCACACGCACACGCACACACACGCACACACACACACACACACACACACACACACACACACACACACACACACACACACACACACACACACACACACACACACACACACACACACACACACACACACACACACACACACACACACACACACACACACACACACACACACACAGAGGAAACACAATTTTATCCAACTGTGGCCCTGGAGAACATATCAAATCAATTAAACAGGGGTGGGCAATTCCAGTCCTCGAGGGCCTGATTGGTGTCAAAGTTTTGCTTCAGCCCTAGCTAACACACCTGACTCCATTAATCACCTAATCATGATCTTCAGTTGAGAATGCCATTTGATTAATCAGCTGTGTTTGCTATGGAAGGAGAAGAAATGTGACACCAATCAGGCCCTGGAGGACTGGAGTTGCCCACCCCTGCAATAGAACAATCACCCAGCTCTCGGTTTGTTAACAGAGTTCATGGGTTTGTTGGGCGAGAGAAATTTGGCTTGCTTGAAGAAGCGGAAGACCCTCCAACTTTGTCAACTATTATATAGTGCTAGTAAAATCTCTCCATGCCTCTTGATCGCTTGCTACTACTCTCTGGTGACCTCTAAAAACTCTTACCGCTCACTACGGTAATAGCATTATTGTCTGTCCTGTGAGTTCTCCATCTCCAGATTGAAGCCTTGGTCCTTTTACGTTAGAGAGGTTACTATGGAAACCTAAACTGAACACACAGCTGGTGAAAAAGACCACTACAAGGACAGACGCTTTGAAGAGGAAAGCTGGGTGAATCAAGCTGAAAAAGAGAGTGAAGAGGAGTGTTACGACAAACAGACCCTGAGTCCTTTGCTCTTATATTTACGAATGAATCTATTTCTCCAATCAACAAGCAGGCTAGCATTTTAACCACCGTTCCCATCAACAAGCTGGCTAGGATTTTAACCACCGTTCCCATTAACAAGCTGGCTAGCATTTTAACCACCGTTCCCATCAACAAGCTGGCTAGCATTTTAACCACCGTTCCCATTAACAAGCTGGCTAGCATTTTAACCACCATTCCCATCAACAAGCTGGCTAGCATTTTAACCACCATTCCCATCAACAAGCTGGCTAGCATTTTAACCACGTTCCCATCAACAAGCTGGCTAGCATTTTAACCACCATTCCCATTAACAAGCTGGCTAGCATTTTAACCACCGTTCCCATCAACAAGCTGGCTAGCATTTTAACCACCGTTCCCATCAACAAGCTGGCTAGCATTTTAACCACCGTTCCCATCAACAAGCTGGCTAGCATTTTAACCACCGTTCCCATCAACAAGCTGGCTAGCATTTTAACCACCGTTCCCATCAACAAGCTGGCTAGCATTTTAACCACCGTTCCCATCAACAAGCTGGCTAGCATTTTAACCACCGTTCCAATCAACAAGCTGGCTAGCATTTTAACCACCGTTCCCATCAACAAGCTGGCTAGCATTTTAACCACCGTTCCCATCAACAAGCTGGCTAGCATTTTAACCACCGTTCCCATCAACAAGCTGGCTAGCATTTTAACCACCGTTCCCATCAACAAGCTGGCTAGCATTTTAACCACCGTTCCCATCAACAAGCTGGCTAGCATTTTAACCACCGTTCCAATCAACAAGCTGGCTAGCATTTTAACCACCGTTCCCATCAACAAGCTGGCTAGCATTTTAACCACCGTTCCCATCAACAAGCTGGCTAGCATTTTAACCACCGTTCCCATCAACAAGCTGGCTAGCATTTTAACCACCGTTCCCATCAACAAGCTGGCTAGCATTTTAACCACCGTTCCAATCAACAAGCTGGCTAGCATTTTAACCACCGTTCCCATCAACAAGCTGGCTAGCATTTTAACCACCGTTCCCATCAACAAGCTGGCTAGCATTTTAACCACCATTCCCATCAACAAGCTGGCTAGCATTTTAACAACATCTTTATTTTGTTTTTCTATAGGTTTATATTGCAATTCAGCTTTCAGCTGCAAATATCTGGCCTATACGATGAAATGAACCAATGAACAAATAAACCGTTCTATATCTTTGACTCCAAGGTTGTCATTGTAAATAAGTATGTGTTCTTAATTGACCTGCCTGCTAAAATAAACGTTTCATGAAAATCTGTCAAAATGGATAATTTGCAGAGAACATAATATGAGCTGATAGATATGTGCAGCATTGAAAGATCCTGTATGTGTCAGATGAGGACCAATACACATCTCAATACATTGATGCTCATGTCCCAGAAGGCATGAGGGTCACCTGCATAATATAATATTCTCAGATAATCATCACTGCCAACAACCTACTAAATGTGTGATAACACTGGTGTCATATGGCAGAATCGTGCTTTAGTTCCAGTGTAGCTTAAATAAGCTTTCTGGCTAACCCTCATATCTACCTCTAACTCTTTGACCATTTATGCAAATAATATAATGGAGCTAGAGGTGAAATGGGCTGGTTTACTGGTTCATGCACTGCTACTGATCATAATGTAGTGAACGTTGGGGTAGTGAAGAGAACCCACTGCTACTGATCATATTGTAGTGAATGGTGGGGTAGTGAAGAGAACCCACTGCTACTGATCATATTGTAGTGAACGGTGGGGTAGTGAAGAGAACCCACTGCTACTGATCATATTGTAGTGAACGGTGGGGTAGTGATTCCACTGCTGATTCATCTAACCTGATTAACTAACCTGATTCAACTAATCTGATTCAACGAACCTGAATCAACTAAGCTGATTGAATTAACCTGATTCAACTAACTGGATGGAACTGTCTAGGATAAGGAGAAGGTAGGGAAACAGTGAAACACAGTCCTATGGGAACCAGTATAGTAGACTATAGAACAGTGGTTCCCAACTCCAGTCCTCCAGGACCCCCAACAGTGGTTCCCAACTCCAGTCCTCCAGGACCCCCAACAGCGGTTCCCAACTCCAGTCCTCCAGGACCCCCAACAGCGGTTCCCAACTCCAGTCCTCCAGTACCCCCAACAGCGGTTCCCAACTCCAGTCCTCCAGGACCCCCAACAGCGGTTCCCAACTCCAGTCATCCAGGACCCCCAACAGCGGTTCCCTCCAGTCCTCCAGGACCCCCAACAGTGGTTCCCTCCAGTCCTCCAGGACCCCCAACAGTGATTCCCTCCAGTCCTCCAGTCCCCCAACAGTGGTTCCCAACTCCAGTCCTCCAGTCCCCCAACATTAATGATCTGCCTTCTGTCTGTACTGGGTCTGAAGTTCAAATGTATGCAGATGATACAGTGATATATGTGCATGCAAAGAGCAAACAACAAGCTGCACAAGAACTCACTACTGTAATGGTCCAGGTTACAAAGTGGCTCAGTGACTTGTGTTTGCATCTCAATGTGAAAAAAACTGTTTGAATGTTCTTCACAAAGAGGGCAACATAATGCTACTGAGCCAGATGTCTATGTGTCGGGGGAGAAGCTCCAGGTGGTATCTGATTTTAAGTACCTTGGCATCATACTTGATTCCAACCTCTCTTTTAAAAAGCATGTGAAAAAGGAAATTCAGATAACCAAATTCAACCTAATCTAATTTCCGATTTATACAAAATTGTTTGACTACAGAGGTAGCAAAACTGTACTTCAAATCTATGATACTCCCCCACTTAACATACTGCTCGACTAGTTGGGCCCAAGCTTGCTGTACAACAGTAAAACCTATTCAGTCTGTCTACAAACAGGCTCTCAAAGTGCTTGATAGGAAACCCAATAGCCATCATCACTGTTACATTCTCAGAAAGCATGAGCTACTGAGTTGGGAAAATCTTGTGCAATACACCGACGCATGTCTTGTATTCAAGATCCTAAATGGCCTGGTTCCCCCTCCACACAGTATTTTTGTTAAACAGAAAACCCAAACATATGGCAGCAGATCCACAAGGTCTGCCATGAGAGGTGACTGTATAGTTCCCTTAAGGAAAAGCACCTTTAGTAAATCCGCTTTCTCTGTGAGAGCTTCCCATGTCTGGAATACACTGCCATCAGACACACATAACTGCACCACATATCACACTTTCACAAAATGCATGAAGACATGGCTAAAGGTCAATCAGATTTGTGAACATAATCCCTAGCTGTGTATTGTCGCTTTCCATGTTGTCTGTTGTCTGTAGCTTGTGAGGTGTGGAAACACTTTGTTGCTTTACTTGAATTTTGTCTTACTGCTTTTTGTCCTATGTTGCTCTGTTTGTATGCTATGTCTTGCTTGTCCTATGTTGCTCTGTCTGTATGCTATGTCTTGCTTGTCCTATGTTGCTCTGTTTGTATGCTATGTCTTGCTTGTCCTATGTTGCTCTGTCTGTATGCTATGTCTTGCTTGTCCTATGTTGCTCTGTGTGTGCTCACTGCTCAATGATTGTTTATATTGTAATTGTTTTTAATAACCTGCCCAGGGACTGCGGTTGAAAATTAGCCGGCTGGCTAAAACCGGCACTTTTACTGAAACGTTGATTAATGTGCACTGTCCCTGTAAAAATAAAATCAACTCAAAGTAAACACAACAGTGATTCCCAACTCCAGTCCTCCAGGACCCCCAACAGTGGTTCCCTCCAGTCCCCCAGTCCCCCAACAGTGGTTTCCTCCAGTCCTCCAGTCCCCCAACAGTGATTCCCAACTCCAGTCCTCCAGTACCCCCAACAGTGGTTCCCTCCAGTCCTCCAGGACCCCCAACAGTGGTTCCCTCCAGTCCTCCAGGACCCCCAACAGTGGTTTTCCTCCAGTCCTCCAGGACCCCCAACAGTGGTTCCCTCCAGTCCTCCAGGACCCCCAACAGTGGTTCCCTCCAGTCCCCCAACAGTGGTTCCCTCCAGTCCTCCAGTCCCCCAAAAGTGGTTCCCTCCAGTCCTCTAGTCCCCCAAAGTGGTTCCCTCCAGTCCCCCAACAGTGGTTCCCTCCAGTCCCCCAGTACCCCCAACAGTGGTTCCCAACTCTAGTACATCAGTAATCCAACAGTGGTTCCTAACTCCATTTGGTGGACTGGCGTTGGGAACCACTTCTATAGAGCTCCTATGACAAGGCTATAGGGTGTGATCATATAAACAGGCAGCTGTTGACACCAGTGAAACCCCTCACTGAACTGCGTTTGACATGTGTTTAAGACAGAGCAGACGAAGCCACACTCCTGCAGAGGTGTCAGCGAGTCAAGACGAGTCAAGATATGAGGCGTCTACGGGGAGATGTTCTGGCGTTGGGAAAAGCCATGATGGATATTCCCATTAGCTGTGTGACAAGGTGTGACAAGGTGAGGATGTGACTAGTATAATGAATTGTGACACTTTAATGAGCTTGTCTGAGACAAACAATATCTGATCAGCCCTTGGGGGTCATTCAGTCATTTGTTGCAATACAAAGTATGTTTGGCTTAGTTTGGCTTAGTTTGTGTGTGTTTGTCAGCTCGTGTTATTAAGTGTGTGTTTGTCTGTGTGTGTATGTGCATATCCATATGTGCATGTGACTATCTCTGTCTGTGTGTGTATATGTATATCTCTGTCTGTGTGTGTATATGTATATCTCTGTCTGTGTGTGTATATGTATATCTCTGTCTGTGTGTGTATATGTATATCTCTGTCTGTGTGTGTATATGTATATCTCTGTCTGTGTGTGTACATCTCTGTCTGTGTGTGTATATGTATATCTCTGTCTGTGTGCATATGTATATCTCTGTCTGTGTGTGTATATGTATATCTCTGTCTGTGTGTGTACATCTCTGTCTGTGTGTGTATATGTATATCTCTGTCTGTGTGTGTATATGTATATCTCTGTCTGTGTGTGTATATGTATATCTCTGTCTGTGTGTGTACATCTCTGTCTGTGTGTGTATATGTATATCTCTGTCTGTGTGTGTATATGTATATCTCTGTCTGTGTGTGTATATGTACATCTCTGTCTCTGTGTGTATATGTATATCTCTGTCTGTGTGTGTATATGTATATCTCTGTCTGTGTGTGTACATCTCTGTCTGTGTGTATATGTATATCTCTGTCTGTGTGTATATGTATATCTCTGTCTGTGTGTGTATATGTATATCTCTGTCTGTGTGTGTACATCTCTGTCTGTGTGTGTATATGTATATCTCTGTCTGTGTGTGTATATGTATATCTCTGTCTGTGTGTGTATATGTATATCTCTGTCTGTGTGTGTACATCTCTGTCTGTGTGTGTATATGTATATCTCTGTCTGTGTGTGTATATGTATATCTCTGTCTGTGTGTGTACATCTCTGTCTCTGTGTGTATATGTATATCTCTGTCTGTGTGTGTATATGTATATCTCTGTCTGTGTGTGTACATCTCTGTCTGTGTGTGTATATGTATATCTCTGTCTGTGTGTGTATATGTATATCTCTGTCTGTGTGTGTACATCTCTGTCTCTGTGTGTATATGTATATCTCTGTCTGTGTGTGTATATGTATATCTCTGTCTGTGTGTGTACATCTCTGTCTCTGTGTGTATATGTATATCTCTGTCTGTGTGTGTATATGTATATCTCTGTCTGTGTGTGTACATCTCTGTCTGTGTGTGTATATGTATATCTCTGTCTGTGTGTGTATATGTATATCTCTGTCTGTGTGTGCATATGTATATCTCTGTCTGTGTGTGTGTATGTATATCTCTGTCGTGTGTGTATGTGTGTACACTGTTAGAAGAAAAGGTGCTATTTAGAACCTTAAAGTGCTCTTCAGCTGTCTCCATAGGAGAACCCTTTGAAGAACCCTTTTTGGTTGCAGGTAGAACACGTTTGGTTGTACTTAGAACCCTTTCTCTTTTTTCTAAGAGTGTAGTGTGTGGGCCAGTGCAGGAGTGTGTGTGTATCGATGTTCTCTCCCTCATTGGGACAATACATGGCTAAGGCTCTGTCCCAGGGGATCTCATTAGAATCAGTAGGGGCAGAGGCCCCCAGACAGCCCTGACTAACAGTACCACCGTCCTGCATAGTGATGCAGCCTGTCTGTCTGGCCTCTGAGAGATAGCCTCACACAGGCACAGAGACAGCCAATCACAGAGACAGCCAATCACAGAGACAGCCAATCACAGAGACAGCCAGGCACAGAGACAGAGACAGAACCCTTTTTGGTTCCAGGTAGAACCTGGAATCCCAGGGCTACTGCATCTCTGACCAGTCAGATTGATCATATCCCAGGGCTACTGCATCTCTGACCAGTCAGATTGATCATATCCCAGGGCTACTGCATCACTGACCAGTCAGATTGATCATATCCCAGGGCTACTGCATCTCTGACCAGTCAGATTGATCATATCCCAGGGCTACTGCATCTCTGACCAGTCAGATTGATCATATCCCAGGGCTACTGCATCTCTGACCAGTCAGATTGATCATATCCCAGGGCTACTGCATCTCTGACCAGTCAGATTGATCATATCCCAGGGCTACTGCATCTCTGACCAGTCAGATTGATCATATCCCAGGGCTACTGCATCTCTGACCAGTCAGATTGATCATATCCCAGGGCTACTGCATTCTGACCAGTCAGATTGATCATATCCCAGGGCTACTGCATCTCTGACCAGTCAGATTGATCATATCCCAGGGCTACTGCATCACTGACCAGTCAGATTGATCATATCCTAGAGCTACTGCATCTCTGACCAGTCAGATTGATCATATCCCAGGGCTACTGCATCACTGACCAGTCAGATTGATCATATCCCAGGGCTACTGCATCTCTGACCAGTCAGATTGATCATATCCCAGGGCTACTGCATCTCTGACCAGTCAGATTGATCATATCCCAGGGCTACTGCATCACTGACCAGTCAGATTGATCATATCCCAGGGCTACTGCATCTCTGACCAGTCAGATTGATCATATCCCAGGGCTACTGCATCACTGTCCAGTCAGATTGATCATATCCCAGGGCTACTGCATCACTGACCAGTCAGATTGATCATATCCCAGGGCTACTGCATCTCTGTCCAGTCAGATTGATCATATCCCTGGGCTACTGCATCTCTGACCAGTCAGATTGATCATATCCCAGGGCTACTGCATTCTGACCAGTCAGATTGATCATATCCCAGGGCTACTGCATCTCTGACCAGTCAGATTGATCATATCCCAGGGCTACTGCATCACTGTCCAGTCAGATTGATCATATCCCAGGGCTACTGCATCACTGACCAGTCAGATTGATCATATCCCAGGGCTACTGCATCTCTGTCCAGTCAGATTGATCATATCCCTGGGCTACTGCATCTCTGTCCAGTCAGATTGATCATATCCTAGAGCTACTGCATCTCTGACCAGTCAGATTGATCATATCCCAGGGCTACTGCATCACTGACCAGTCAGATTGATCATATCCTAGAGCTACTGCATCTCTGACCAGTCAGATTGATCATATCCCAGGGCTACTGCATCTCTGTCCAGTCAGATTGATCATATCCCAGGGCTACTCCCACTCTGTTGGGGAGTCTGTCTGCCTGCTCTGGATTCTGTCGAGCTGCTCAATGAGGATGGAGGAGGAGATTGACAAACTGTCAGATATCCCCATCAATGAAGGTGTACCATCTGAAGGTGAACCCCAGTTAGGTTCACTGTTCACATTACAGCAGATTGACCTTTTAAAAAAAACATTCATTTGGTCAGAAGATTGACATGCAGGATGTTCTATCCTGATGTAGATGAGTTTATCAGGACAGGCAATGTTATTAAGACATCAGTGGGTTTGGAAAAAGTTAGTCAGAGGGGACGGTGACGTCTGAGTGGTCATTATGCAGGAGGAAGGGAAGGTAAAGGGTCAGTAAAACAAAAGAAAGTAATAGAAAATGAAAGTTAATTAAACATGATGGGTCTGAACAGCATCACAGGGGGATTTATTTCCCTTGTCTGTTACCTCTGTTGATGGGTCTGAACAGCATCACAGAGGGATTTATTTCCCTTGTCTGTTACCTCTGTTGATGGGTCTGAACAGCATCACAGGGGGATTTATTTCCCTTGTCTGTTACCTCTGTTGATGGGTCTGAACAGCATCACAGGGGGATTTATTTCCCTTGTCTGTTACATCTGTTGATGGGTCTGAACAGCATCACAGGGGGATTTATTTCCCTTGTCTGTTACCTCTGTTGATGGGTCTGAACAGCATCACAGGGGGATTTATTTCCCTTGTCTGTTACCTCTGTTGATGGGTCTGAACAGCATCACAGGGGGATTTATTTCCCTTGTCTGTTACCTCTGTTGATGGGTCTGAACAGCATCACAGGGGGATTTATTTCCCTTGTCTGTTACCTCTGTTGATGGGTCTGAACAGCATCACAGGGGGATTTATTTCCCTTGTCTGTTCAAATCAAATCAAATTGTATTTGTCACACTCGCCGAACACAACATGTGTAGACCTTACAGTGAAATGCTTACTTACAAGCCCTTAACCAAAAATGCAGTTACCTAAAAAAACAATTGTGTGGCTTTATATACAGGGGGTACCAGTACAGAGTCATTGTGCGGGAGCACCGGCGTCGAGGTAATTGAGGTAATATGTCCATGTACCAGCAGGGGGTGTGCTGGAGCAACACCGTTTGGGCTTTTCTAAGGAAAGCAGTGGACCTTGGGTATGATAGGCACTTGATCCTGTTAGATATGGAGCAGGTCAATATGTCAACCATTACTCTGTTCTACCGTGCTGTACTTTGGGCGTGGAAAAATACTATCTGTTCACAGAGACGTTTCACGGCCAGGAGCATTGATAATGGAAGAGCCAGTGTTTAACATTCCTCCAGAGTGCTGATCTCTGACAGCTTGTGGGCCAGGCTTGTGAGAGCGGGGTTCACTAACCTGACCTGCAAGAAGAGTCCGGGAGGAAATCTGGCAGCGATATGTCAGGGGCTTCCTCCATAAAGCCAGCCAGGCTTCTGCAGCAGGTAGTGGAGGGTGTCCAAGCTGCACTACCTGGCTCATTCAGAGAGCTGCTGAGGAATAGGCAGAGACTGGACCGTCTAACCCCGAATGACACTGATCTACCTCCTTTCACCATCGCTGACGCTGCAGGGGAATAACAGGGTAGTCTGTTAAACTGATTTGTTTTAATTATGTATTTGGGCCAAATAAAGTGAAAAAACAATCAAGTTACTCAACATCCCAGGGCATCTAGAGTGTGTTAGCACAGTGCTGTGTGTAGGACTGCTACACTGCAACATAACTACAGTATGACACTGAACTATGACACATCAACGGCTAGGTCACACTGACCTGATATTTTTTTTTTTTTCTCAATTGAAAGGGGCTTTATTGGCATGGGAAACATGTGTTTACATTACCAAAGCAAGTCTCTCTCTCTCTCTCTCTCTCTCTCTCTCTCTCTCTCTCTCTCTCTCTCTCTCTCTCTCTCTCTCTCTCTCTCTCTCTCTCTCTCTCTCTCTCTTCTCTCTCTCTCTCTCTCTCTCTCTCTCTCTCTCTCTCTCTCTCTCTCTCTCTCTCTCTCTCTCTCTCTCTCTCTCTCTTCTCTCTCTCTCCTCTCTCTCTCTCTCTCTCTCTCTCTCTCTCTCTCTCTCTCTCTCTCTCTCTCTCTCTCTCCTCTCCTCTCTCGTCTCTCTCTCTCTCTCTCTCTCTCTCTCTCTCTCCTCTCTCTCTCTCTCCTCTCTCCTCTCTCTCTCTCTCTCTCTCTCTCTCTCTCTCTCTCTCTCTCTCTCTCTCTCTCTCTCTCTCTCTCTCTCTCTCTCTCGTGTGGGTAATCAGAAAGCCAGGCTGGAAGACTGATCAACTGTCATCCTCTGTAGGGCCCTCCCTTTCTCTGAATGTCAGCACACACATCCAGGCTGGAGAGAGCAGTGGCTAATCGGCCACTGCTGGAGCCCAAACACACGCACACCAACAGAGGGTCTGTCCACACAGACACAGTGAAAGACTCCACTACACACAAACAAATCAAAGGTGTAACTTTGAAACATATGAACGGTGTAACTTTGAAACATATGAACGGTGTAACTTTGAAACATATGAACGGTGTAACTTTGAAACATATGAACGGTGTAACTTTGAAACATGTGAACGGTGTAACTTTGAAACATGTGAACGGTGTAACTTTGAAACATGTGAACGGTGTAACTTTGAAACATGTGAAAGGTGTAACTTTGAAACATGTGAAAGGTGTAACTCTGAAACATTTGAAACATATGAACGGTGTAACTTTGAAACATATGAACGGTGTAACTTTGAAACATGTGAACGGTGTAACTTTGAAACATGTGAACGGTGTAACTTTGAAACATGTGAACGGTGTAACTTTGAAACATGTGAAAGGTGTAACTTTGAAACATGTGAAAGGTGTAACTCTGAAACATTTGAAACATATGAACGGTGTAACTTTGAAACATATGAACGGTGTAACTTTGAAACATATGAACGGTGTAACTTTGAAACATATGAACGGTGTAACTTTGAAACATGTGAACGGTGTAACTTTGAAACATGTGAACGGTGTAACTTTGAAACATGTGAACGGTGTAACTTTGAAACATGTGAACGGTGTAACTTTGAAACATGTGAAAGGTGTAACTTTGAAACATATGAAAGGTGTAACTTTGAAACATATGAAAGGTGTAACTTTGAAACATATGAAAGGTGTAACTAAGCCAACTATATTCCCTTGAACACTGAGCGTTCATACCATTTCTAAACTCCTCCTGACAGCGATAGAGGGACTCACACGGAGGATTGTAGAATGACATGCTTTATACACATAATCCTTTCTCCTCCCTGCTTAGGAGCATAAGCTATGGCCCAGTCATCTGTGTCAAGTACAAACACTCCACATTCTACAGCAGTGTCATGGTGATAGTAGGCACTGTGTGAGCTCTGGTGTGAGAACGGATAGAAACGTATAGAAAGGGATAAGGAGAGAAAGAATTAGAGGAGAGGAGAGGGTGGTGTTGTGTAGGGTCTGAGTTAGAGATCTCAGTATAGGTAGTTAAGGTCAGGAAACTGCTTTCTGCTCACCCTGATATCATTTATCATGTCAGGTCCATAGAGAGAAGGTGTGTGTATGGGTTCACCGGTGCTTGTACATTTGTGTGTGTGTGCTGTGTGCGTGTGTGTGTGTGTGTGTGTGTGTGTGTGGGTTCACCGGTGCTTGTACATTTGTGTGTGTGTGTGTGTGTGCGCGCTGTGTGTGTGCGCGCGTGACAGAGAGGAGATGGAGCGCAGTGAGATGGAAGGGGCTCTGAGTGTGTGTGTGTGTGTGTGTGTGTGTGTGTGTGTGTGTGTGTGTGTGGTTTGTCTCAGCCAGGGTCAGACTAAACACCAGGTTACTGATGATAACCATGTATAGTCTCTAACTCAGCCAGGGTCTGACTAAACACCAGGTTACTGATGATAACCATGTATAGTCTCTAACTCAGCCAGGGTCAGAATAAACACCAGGTTACTGATGATAACCATGTATTGTCTCTAACTCAGCCAGGGTCTGACTAAACACCAGGTTACTGATGATAACCATGTATTGTCTCTAACTCAGCCAGGGTCTGACTAAACACCAGGTTACTGATGATAACCATGTATTGTCTCTAACTCAGCCAGGGTCTGACTAAACACCAGGTTACTGATGATAACCATGTATTGTCTCTAACTCAGCCAGGGTCACACTAAACACCAGGTGTAACGGCAGTCCTCCTCCTCTTCATCTGAAGAGGAGGAGTATTGAGGGAACCAAGGCGCAGCGTAGTGAAATGACATATTTTATTAACGAAAACACGAACTTGACTAAACTAACAAAAACAACAAACGGTGTAGACAGACCTAAACGACAAACTTACATAAAACAAGAAGAACGCACGAATAGGAAACATAGACTACACAAACCGAACAAACCGTAAACAGTCCCACGTGGTGTACAGACACAGACATGGAAGACAATCACCCACAACGAACACTGTGAAAACGCCTACCTAAATATGACTCTTAATTAGAGGAACGCCAAACACCTGCCTCTAATTAAGAGCCATACCAGGCAACCCAAAAACCAACATAGAAACAGAAAACATAGAATGCCCACCCAAACTCACGTCCTGACCAACTAACACATATAACAAACTAACAGAAATAGGTCAGGAACGTGACACCAGGTTACTGATGATAACCATATATTGTCTCTAACTCAGCCAGGGTCACACTAAACACCAGGTTACTGATGATAACCATGTATTGTCTCTAACTCAGCCAGGGTCTGACTAAACACCAGGTTACTGATGATAACCATGTATAGTCTCTAACTCAGCCAGGGTCACACTAAACACCAGGTTACTGATGATAACCATGCATTGTCTCTAACTCAGCCAGGGTCAGACTAAACACCAGGTTACTGATGATAACCATGTATAGTCTCTAACTCAGCCAGGGTCACACTAAACACCAGGTTACTGATGATAACCATGTATTGTATGCCTCAGTGTTGAGTCACTACAGCCTGGACCAGACACATTTACCATCCCATTGACTGTTAATGACTACTGCTGCATAGTAATGTAACATGATTCACCAGTCATGAGCTGTCCTCCTACCTTCTGGGAAAAACAACAACCAAACCATAGAAGCCCCTTTCCTTCTCTGTCTCTGTGTTAGACAACTCCAGCACAGGTCCTTTTACACTACAGTTCTAGTGTGTGTGTAAGTGTGTAAGTGTTTGTGCCTCTCTCTTTTGATTGCAGCTTTGCATGAGTCAAACTGTGAGTGGCCAGTGAGAGAACAGGACTTTTCTCTTATCTCTCTCTCTCTCCTATACTCTCTCTCTTCTGTCTCTCTCCTCTCTCCCTCTGACTTTCTCCTCTCTCTTCTCTCTCTCTCTCCTATACTCTCTCTATTCTGTCTCTCTCTCTCTTTTGTCTCTCTCCTCTCTCTCTCTGACTTTCTCCTCTCTCTTCTCTCTCTCTCCTATACTCTCTCTATTCTGTCTCTCTTCTGTCTCTCTCCTCTCTCTCTCTGACTTTCTCCTCTCTCTTCTCTCTCTCTCTCTCTCCTCTCGCTCTCTCTCTCTCCTCTCTCTCTCTTCAGTCTCTCTCCTCTCTCAATTTCGTCACAGTGTTCTCCTATACCCCCATTCATCTCTTTCCTTGTCCAATCTTTCTTCTCTCTCTCATCTACCTCTTTCCCCTCCTCTCTAGTCACCTACAGTGTATCTCTCCATTCGTTCCCCTCCTCCCCATAATCCCCTGTTATTTGCAGTCCAGGGTTCTCCTGACTCCCTGCGTTCTGATTGGTGTGACGGGTAATCCAATGGGAGCATCCTGCGGTTCCCCCCGGCCCCCCACTGGTAATGTTTTATATTGGCTGACATCAACACTGGGATTTATACTTTAAACAGAAAACATGAAAAACACAGATATCAAAAAAGGGATAGTGGTCTCTGTATTCCGTCCATCACTTCTGAGGTTCTGGATACCGTAGCTGGCTCCAAAATGCACTGGTACAGAGGATGCTCGCTAGTAAGAAATCCCCAAAGTTTTAAGTTCCTCGGCGTACACATCCCGGACAAACTGAAATGGTACACACACACTTCTTGGTGAAGAAGGCCTAACAGAGCCTCTTCAACCTCAGGAGGCTGAAGAAATTTGGCTTGTCACCTAAAACCCTCACAAACTTTTACAGATGCACAATTGAGAGCTGTCGAGCTGTCCGGCTCTTGTCGGGCAGTATCACCGCCTGGTACGGCAACTGCACCACTCTCAACTGCAAGGCTTTCCAAAGGGTGGTGCGGTCTGCCCAACGCATTGCCGGGGGCAAACTACCTGCTTTCCAGGACACCTACAGCACCCAATCTCACAGGAAGGCCAAAAAGATCATCAAGGACATCAACCACCCGAGCCACTTCCTGTTCACCCCGCTACCATCCAGAAGGCGAGGTCAGTACAGGTGCATCAAAGCTGGGACCGAGAGACTGAAAAACAGCTTCTATCTCAAGGCCATCAGACTGTTAAACAGCCATCACTAACACAGAGAGGCTGCTGCCTACATAGAGACTCAAATCTGTATGTGGATCTGAATCACTAGTCACTTTAAATAATGGCACTTTAATAATGTTTACATATCTTACATTACTCATCTCATATGTATATACTGTATCTTATACCATCTATTGCATCTTGCCTATACCGCTCAGCTATCGCTCATCCATATATTTACATGTACATATTCTTATTCCATCCCTTTACATTTGTATGTATTAGGTAGTTGTTGTGGAATTGTTAGATTACTTGTTAGATATTACTGCACTGTCGGAACTAGAAGCACAAGCATTTCACGAACACTCGCATTAACATCTGCTAACCATGTGTATGTGACCAATAAAATGTGATTTGATTTGAAATGACTGAGGGGTTGATATTGAAGAGATTATTTCTCTATCACGGATCGTGTCTCTCCATCTCCATGTCAATTTAGTCTATTCAGGAGATGGATAGAAATGCCTATCAGAAATAAAAAGGATATAGTTGAAGGATAGATTCCTGAATTGACTGTTCTACATAGAAGCTGTTAGTGTCATTGCATTACCCAAACAATATTATATATTATATCATATGAACATTACTACAGCATTATACCTAAATCACATTCAAAGCTTCATTTCATATTACGGCAATATCGAGACCGTTTAATATGTTTAGAATGTAATTGGAAATATCCCTTGAGATTCACATAACAATGCAATATAATCAGCTATAGTAATAGCTTTACATTTCAATTTTATTGCAGGGACACAAATACACACACGCAAAAAAACAAGCACACACAAACACACGCACACACACACACAACTCAGGCAGGCTAATGTTTCAGACGGAAGACAGTGGGAATGTTTCTCAAAATGTATAATGTGGACATGTTTAGAGCTGTACAAATGGATCATAGAAATGACACAGGCCTAATCGTCTCCACATTCTTCTCTGTGTTGGAAATTCATAATGTTGGGTTTCAGAGGCTAAATGACACCAGACTGTGAGAGAACAGAGACGTAATTAGCCGACAACGACAACAACAACTAAAATCACTGCGGAACACCAAACAAACATGTTCTCCCACAGGCTAAGTCCACACTGTAACTGAGTGGGGTAACAAACATGTTCTCCCACAGGCTAAGTCCACACTGTAACTGAGTGGGGTAACAAACATGTTCTCCCACAGGCTAAGTCCACACTGTAACTGAGTGGGGTAACAAACATGTTCTCCCACAGGCTAAGTCCACACTGTAACTGAGTGGGGTAACAAACATGTTCTCCCACAGGCTAAGTCCACACTGTAACTGAGTGGGGTAACAAACATGTTCTCCCACAGGCTAAGTCCACACTGTAACTGAGTGGGGTAACAAACATGTTCTCCCACAGGCTAAGTCCACACTGTAACTGAGTGGGGTAACAAACATGTTCTCCCACAGGCTAAGTCCACACTGTAACTGAGTGGGGTAACAAACATGTTCTCCCACAGGCTAAGTCCACACTGTAACTGAGTGGGGTAATAGCAACCAGCCTACATGACAGTATTGTGCACTAATTAAGATACATTAAGAAACAAAATTATTTTTGAGAGTCCTGGACTGTTTTAAATCCTAATTCCGAGCTCACTGCTAGCCTGTTAGCGCTGGGTGGACGAGACTGATCAAGGTGACACACCGCCATTAAGCAGAAACAGTCACGCCAACAATGGGCAGTCTTCATAGTGCTACACTACAGGTGGTCAGGGCTGGTGGAAGGATAATTACCCAGGACCCTCTAACTGCATGGCAGTGATATCTGATGTCACAGAAATATCTGGTTTAACAAGCTCATCTTATTACACTGAGAAATTATTTTACAGCAGTACTGAATTTAATAAACACCTCTTCTGTCCAATTTAGTTTTTAATGAAGTAAAATCTCAAATATCTGTGTACAAACTACTGTGCAATTGTATGGGTTGGGAGGTAGCCTAGTGGTTATGAGCATTGGGCCAGTAACCAATAGGTCTCTGGTTTGAATCCCCAAGCTGGTTTGCTTGTGTAAGTAACTCTACATAAGAGCCTCTGTTAAATTATATAAATGTAAATGTCTTAAAGTTTGAATCTGACCTTTTGGGCTCGTGAGTGGAGCAGCGGTCTAAGGCACTGCATCTCAGTGCTAGAGGCATCACTACAGACCCTGGTTCGATCCTGGGCTGTATCACAACCGGCCATGATCGGGGGTCCCATAGGGCGGCACACAGTTGGCCCAGCGTTGTCCGGGTTTAGCAGGGGTAGGCCGTCATTGTCAAATTTGTTCTTAACTGACTTGCCAAGTTAAATAACGGTAAATAAAATAAAAAATGTGGGCAATTTGGACAAATGTCAGTGCAGCGTGTACGAGTTGATGTTGATTTTAGTATTGGACATTTTTGGTGACATCATTTTTTTCATTTTTAAATTACAGTTGAATGCATTCTCAAAAGAATGAGAAAGGGACAGAAAATGAATGACCTTTATTTAACCTACACTCTTAGAAGAAAAGGTGCTATCTAGAACATAAAAGGTTTGGTTGTCCTCATAGGAGAACTCTTTGAAGATCCATTTTGAGTAGAACCATTTTGGGTTCCATGTAGAACCCTCTGTGGAAAGGATTCTACATGGAACCCAAAAGGGTTCTTCCTGGAACCAAAAAGGGTCCTTCTATGGGGACAGCTAAAGAACCCTTTCGGAACCCTTTTTTTTCTAGATATCACTTCCTTATTCCATCCTCTCCCTTTCTGTGGGGTGATTCTAGGTTCTAGGCCTGCATGCTAAGTGAATTCTGCTGCATTTCAGGATGTGTCAGTGGCAGCAAAGTCCTTCCTATTTGATAAACAGTGTTTACATCAAGCACCCCATTGCCCTATTAGTATTAAAAGGAGTTACTTCAGAAAGCTCTTATTCTGCCCTTAGACACTTTTCTATTATTTATGATTGAAATGAAAGCCTTGCGGAGCACGGATAGAACATCTCTGCATGGGAAATGATGTGCTGCAGCCTGTTTACATAACGCACTCTAGTAAACAGAGGATTAAAGACTAAGGGGTAATTAGAGGAAAATGTTATCTCCACACATTACTTTGTTTGGATTAGATGTGTGGGGGGTTAAAGGCAAGAACATTGTGAAACCTTTGATGATTTCCAAAGCCTTAATATTGAAGTCTTTTATAGCATGGGACTCATGCATGGGGCTGTACCTAGCTTCTAACAACTTTTTGTATCCAGTAAAATTGTGTGAAACAGATATTACAGTGACTTGGGTCCATCATCAGAAGCTTCTTGTTATCTGTGTGAGACTTAGTTCTTATCTTTGAATTTGAGATGTCCTTTCATAGTCAAATGTCACGTCTTAACACTTTCAATGCCAGTCCCAATATCTTACTTCAAGGCTGACCGGGGTTCAAACCCAAGGTCTCGTGTGCACCATTTCTGCTGTGCTAAAACTTTACAAAAACTGGTTAGCATACCCATCCAAACTCCTACTCTGGCTCAATCTAAAGACACTAAGATAGAAAGCATATAGCCTCACTGAATGTGTGCATTTGATATGTAACCTCACTGAATGTGTGCATTTGATATGTAACCTCACTGAATGTGTGCATTTGGTATGTAACCTCACTGAATGTGTGCATTTGGTATGTAACCTCACTGAATGTGTGCATTTGGTATGTAACCTCACTGAATGTGTGCATTTGGTATGTAACCTCACTGAATGTGTGCATTTAATATGTAATCTCACTGGATGTATGCATTTGTATGTAACCTCACTGAATGTGTGCATTTAGTATGTAACCTCACTGAATGTGTGCATTTGTATGTAACCTCACTGAATGTGTGCATTTAATATGTAATCTCACTGAATGTGTGCATTTGTATGTAACCTCACTGAATGTGTGCATTTAGTATGTAACCTCACTGAATGTGTGCATTTGTATGTAACCTCACTGAATGTGTGCATTTAGTTTGTAACCTCACTGAATGTGTGCATTTAGTTTGTAACCTCACTGAATGTGTGCATTTGGTATGTAACCTCACTGAATGTGTGCATTTAGTATGTAACCTCACTGAATGTGTGCATTTGTATGTAACCTCACTGAATGTGTGCATTTAGTTTGTAACCTCACTGAATGTGTGCATTTAGTTTGTAACCTCACTGAATGTGTGCATTTGGTATGTAACCTCACTGAATGTGTGCATTTAATATGTAATCTCACTGGATGTATGCATTTGTATGTAACCTCACTGAATGTGTGCATTTAGTATGTAACCTCACTGAATGTGTGCATTTGTATGTAACCTCACTGAATGTGTGCATTTAATATGTAATCTCACTGAATGTGTGCATTTGTATGTAACCTCACTGAATGTGTGCATTTAGTATGTAACCTCACTGAATGTGTGCATTTGTATGTAACCTCACTGAATGTGTGCATTTAGTTTGTAACCTCACTGAATGTGTGCATTTAGTTTGTAACCTCACTGAATGTGTGCATTTAGTTTGTAACCTCCAGGACTGTTACAATGTGTGCATTTGGTATGTAACCTCACTGAATGTGTGCATTTAGTATGTAACCTCACTGAATGTGTGCATTTGTATGTAACCTCACTGAATGTGTGCATTTAGTTTGTAACCTCACTGAATGTGTGCATTTAGTTTGTAACCTCACTGAATGTGTGCATTTGGTATGTAACCTCACTGAATGTGTGCATTTAATATGTAATCTCACTGGATGTATGCATTTGTATGTAACCTCACTGAATGTGTGCATTTAGTATGTAACCTCACTGAATGTGTGCATTTGTATGTAACCTCACTGAATGTGTGCATTTAATATGTAATCTCACTGAATGTGTGCATTTGTATGTAACCTCACTGAATGTGTGCATTTAGTATGTAACCTCACTGAATGTGTGCATTTGTATGTAACCTCACTGAATGTGTGCATTTAGTTTGTAACCTCACTGAATGTGTGCATTTAGTTTGTAACCTCACTGAATGTGTGCATTTGGTATGTAACCTCACTGAATGTGTGCATTTGGTATGTAACCTCACTGAATGTGTGCATTTAGTATGTAACCTCACTGAATGTGTGCATTTGTATGTAACCTCACTGAATGTGTGCATTTAGTTTGTAACCTCACTGAATGTGTGCATTTAGTTTGTAACCTCACTGAATGTGTGCATTTGGTATGTAACCTCACTGAATGTGTGCATTTAGTATGTAACCTCACTGAATGTGTGCATTTGTATGTAACCTCACTGAATGTGTGCATTTAATATGTAATCTCACTGAATGTGTGCATTTAGTATGTAACCTCACTGAATGTGTGCATTTGTATGTAACCTCACTGAATGTGTGCATTTAATATGTAATCTCACTGAATGTGTGCATTTAGTATGTAACCTCACTGAATGTGTGCATTTGTATGTAACCTCACTGAATGTGTGCATTTAATATGTAACCTCACTGAATGTGTGCATTTGTATGTAACCTCACTGAATGTGTGCATTTGTATGTAACCTCACTGAATGTGTGCATTTGTATGTAACCTCACTGAATGTGTGCATTTAATATGTAACCTCACTGAATGTGTGCATTTAGTATGTAACCTCACTGAATGTGTGCATTTAGTTTGTAACCTCACTGAATGTGTGCATTTGTATGTAACCTCACTGAATGTGTGCATTTGGTTTGTAACCTCACTGAATGTGTGCATTTGTATGTAACCTCACTGAATGTGTGCATTTGTATGCTTAACTCACTTATCAACCCTGCTCCAAACACCCAATATATCATACGATTTTTAACACTCAAACACCATCAAAGAGACATACCCCACTCAAATATTGAATCAATCTTTATTTATATTAAATTAAAAATATATTTTTGGACAGATTCATGTAACAAATATGAGGAACAGTACTTCCATGATATAAAGCTTTAGGTATGGTCTAAAGTTCAGTGGGGAGTTGTAGCCAGTGCTGCCAACATTCTGTGGGGAGGCAGGGAATAGGAGCTAGAGAGGCTGAACCGGAAAAAGGGAGGGACACACTGTGTCTCTGTCAGTGTTTGACGACATTTATAAATATACATGCAGTTAAATCAAACATTACATCAAAATAAGTTCAGTCGTTTTGGTTCACATACTGTACAGGCCAAGTGGGAGGTGCCTCACGATATTGATCTCAACTTCTACATCTTCCAATTCAACCTTGATGTCTTCGAACATGGAAATCATGTAACATGTTGGCTCAGGGGTGAATGTACATTTGCACACTGGGCTGATAAACAGGCAGATAGATGGACTGGATAGCACACGACTGAAATAGAAAATGGGCTGAAACATATCTGGTTAGGTCGAGTTGGCAACACTGCTCTGAAGTATTTTGAGAGAGAGAGAGGGAGAGAGAGAAAGAGAGGGGGAGAGGGAGAGAGGGAGAGAGAGAGAGAGAGGAGGGGGAGAGAGAGAGAGGGAGGTAAAAAAAAGATATAAACCATTGTTAACCCCAACACATATATTAAATAGAGAACTCACAGAGAGATGCTTCATACAGGTCAACTAGCCAGTTTCACAGGCGAGTGCCCAACAGGGGTGTTTTATATTTCAAATCAAAATGTACTACCCAAAGTACACGTACAGTACACACAGAAGCTATGTGATATCTAACGCTGACACCTGATCAACAGAGAAGGGAAAATAACAAAAAAAGAAAAGAACGTGACACAGAGAGAAAAGTGGTAAAAAGTCAAAGCATCCTCCTATGTACACATTTCAGCGGCTCGTCTCAGTGCTTTATAAAAATACTATTCACATTTTGTCATGGGACAATAGTGTGTTCAATCTGGAGGAAAGTCCAAATGACTGTACAATTACATTGGTTTGATAGGTATATCAATTTCAACACTAAAAATGTCACCGAAAGAATGAGTCCTCTCTAATACGACCATTAAGATGCAATTAAGATTGGGTCAAATTTTCAGGATGTTTTGAAATATTATCCGAAGATAATACTGAATGAGGTGACGTGTGTTGTGGCTGTGAAAACCCTCATTCATGTTATTAAATACACTTCATCAACACAATAAAATAAACATAAGTATTTTTGAATATGTTGAAATAGTTTTAAAAAACAGTGACAGACGAAAACATCGGACATGAGAAATATGACTAAATTATCAGTAGAAGTCAGGATGACTATGAATCCTATATTGAACAGTAAAGATGAATCCTATATTGAACAGTAAAGATGAATCCTATATTGAACAGTAAAGATGAATCCTATATTGAACAGTAAAGATGAATCCTATATTGAACAGTAAAGAGGACTCCTATATTGAACAGTAAAGATGAATCCTATATTGAAAAGTAAAGATGAATCCTATATTGAACAGTAAAGATGAATCCTATACTGAAAAGTAAAGATGAATCGTATATTGAACAGTAAAGATGAATCCTATACTGAACAGTAAAGATGAATCCTATATTGAACAGTAAAGATGAATCCTATATTGAACAGTAAAGATGAATCCTATCTTGAATAGTAAAGATGAATCCTATATTGAACAGTAAAGATGAATCTGAATCCTATATTGAACAGTAAAGATGAATCCTATACTGAAAAGTAAAGATGAATCGTATATTGAACAGTAAAGATGAATCCTATACTGAACAGTAAAGATGAATCCTATATTGAAAAGTAAAGATGAATCCTATATTGAAAAGTAAAGATGAATCCTATATTGAACAGTAAACATTAATCCTATATTGAACAGTAAAAATGAATCCTATATTGAACAGTAAAGAGGAATCCTATATTTGACAGTAAGTGTGTATGTTTGTGAATGCACTGTATACAGTGGTGTAAGGTATTAAACACTTAAACCTTTCCATGGTGTGTTTTACCTTAACAACAGGAAGTTACTACAGAATTTGTGCTACTGATTTCATTCCAACTCCAAACAGCAATAGAAGCTGTCCCTCAAACCATCTATTCTAGGGACAAAAATGGAAAATACTATTAATTGAACTAACAAATACTCAGGGTAAAGAGCAATAGCACTCACATTGAGGTATCAGGCATGATGATATAGTATAAGGTACAACAGGCATAGCTAATACAGTTCTACTGCAGTGGTGGCGGATACAGTACTTGTGCTGCTGATTGTGTCATAGAATACCTTCCAACTACATACTGTATAGGAGAATACTAAGGGGCCAAAACCTTTCCAACTACATACTGTATAGGAGAAAACTAAGGGGCCAAAACCTTTCCAACTACATACTGTATAGGAGAATACTAAGGGGCCAAACCCTTTCCAACTACATACTGTATAGGAGAATACTAAGGGGCCAAAACCTTTCCAACTACATACTGTATAGGAGAATACTAAGGGGCCAAGACCTTTCCAACTACATACTGTATAGGAGAATACTAAGGGGCCAAACCCTTTCCAACTACATACTGTATAGGAGAATACTAAGGGGCCAAGACCTTTCCAACTACATACTGTATAGGAGAATACTAAGGGGCCAAATACTTTCCAACTACATACTGTATAGGATAATACTAAGGGGCCAAAACCTTTCCAACTACATACTGTATAGGATAATACTAAGGGGCCAAAACCTTTCCAACTACATACTGTATAGGATAATACTAAGGGGCCAAAACCTTTCCAACTACATACTGTATAGGAGAATACTAAGGGGCCAAATACTTTCCAACTACATACTGTATAGGAGAATACTAAGGGGCCAAGACCTTTCCAACTACATACTGTATAGGAGAATACTAAGGGGCCAAACCCTTTCCAACTACATACTGTATAGGAGAATACTAAGGGGCCAAACCCTTTCCAACTACATACTGTATAGGAGAATACTAAGGGGCCAAGACCTTTCCAACTATATACTGTATAGGAGAATACTAAGGGGCCAAAACCTTTCCAACTACATACTGTATAGGATAATACTAAGGGGCCAAAACCTTTCCAACTACATACTGTATAGGAGAATACTAAGGGGCCAAATACTTTCCAACTACATACTGTATAGGAGAATACTAAGGGGCCAAGACCTTTCCAACTACATACTGTATAGGAGAATACTAAGGGGCCAAGACCTTTCCAACTACATACTGTATAGGAGAATACTAAGGGGCCAAAACCTTTCCAACTACATACTGTATAGGAGAATACTAAGGGGCCAAACCCTTTCCAACTACATACTGTATAGGAGAATACTAAGGGGCCAAACCCTTTCCAACTACATACTGTATAGGAGAATACTAAGGGGCCAAACCCTTTCCAACTACATACTGTATAGGAGAATACTAAGGGGCCAAACCCTTTCCAACTACATACTGTATAGGAGAATACTAAGGGGCCAAACCCTTTCCAACTACATACTGTATAGGAGAATACTAAGGGGCCAAACCCTTTCCAACTACATACTGTATAGGAGAATACTAAGGGGCCAAAACCTTTCCAACTACATACTGTATAGGAGAATACTAAGGGGCCAAACCCTTTCCAACTACAAACTGTATAGGAGAATACTAAGGGGCCAAAACCTTTCCAACTACATACTGTAAATGAGAATACTAAGGGGCCAAAACCTTTCCAACTACATACTGTATAGGAGAATACTAAGGGGCCAAACCCTTTCCAACTACATACTGTATAGGAGAATACTAAGGGGCCAAAACCTTTCCAACTACATACTGTATAGGAGAATACTAAGGGGCCAAAACCTTTCCAACTACATACTGTATAGGAGAATACTAAGGGGCCAAAACCTTTCCAACTACATACTTTATAGGAGAATACTAAGGGGCCAAAACCCTTTCCAACTACATACTGTATAGGAGAATACTAAGGGGCCAAACCCTTTCCAACTACATACTGTATAGGAGAATACTAAGGGGCCAAACCCTTTCCAACCATGATAAGACCTCAACTTCAAGACAACTGAGAAAGACGGCATAAGTTGGCTGTTATCTGGTTGAACGTCACATATCTAGATTACAACCAAGTACAGATGTTGTTTTCTGGTAGATAAAGAGACGTCAAAAACTAGCGTTGCTATTTGAACAAAATGGCGGACGGTGAATATTGAGCCAAACTGTTGGCTATGGTAACCGTATTAGGACTGGCTCAGGGTCATAACAGGCTCTTCTAATATGAACACTGTAAAAAGAGAGACTGGTTTTTCACTGGTTTTGAAAATCATAGAATCTGCAATCTGTCATTTCAGTCCTTGGGGAAAAACAAGTTGAACACAACATGCATACTTCACATTGAAATGAAATGTTAATTCCAGTTTGCGGAACTATTTGGGCCCAAAGGCAGTACAAAATAATAGTCATCATAACCAGAGGCAATAGAAAGACAGGAAGCAGACAAATAGTACATAATTATGAAGACTTCTCATTCAGTACTTCAGTATGTCACCAAGTTTCTCTCTATTCTGTTTCCTTCACATATCTCAACCTTGTAGGTGTAAATGTGAAATGCTTTTGAAATAATTATGTTGTTGGATTATTACAACTAAGAAAAAACACGTTCTTTTTAAATATTTTTCACTTCCTGCTAGTTGGATCAATGTGTTCCATATGGGCTAAAACAAACACCCACAGTGCAGCAGAAACATATATAAACAACCCTCCCTCCTCTCTGCCACAAGGACAGCTGGGATACGCCTCCTTATGCTGTATGATGAAATATAGACAAAGTAAAGGCAAATCGAGTAGGAAATGAAACAACGAACATGCATGGCTCCATAAAAGCAGTTTGACCAAATGACTCTGAAACAGAGGTTTTACCGGCGGTCATGAACATTCCACTTAGCAGCAGAAGCTGTCTGGCAGTATTCTCATAGGTGTTTATGAGGCATCAGTAGTACAGGTAACTGTTCCTAGTACAAGTTAGTACAGGCAACTGTTCCTAGTACACGTTAGTACAGGTAACTGTTCCTAGTACAAGTTAGTACAGGCAACTGTCCTAAGTCACTATTTATTCTAAATGGTCAGTTACACATTACTTTTAATCACTGGTCCTGCCCGAGTGGCGCAGCGGTCTAAGGCACTGCATCTCAGTGCTAAAAGCATCCCTACACACCCTGGTTCGATTCCAGGCAGTATCACAACCGGCCATGATTCAGAGTCCCATAGGGCGGCACAAATTGGCCCAGTGTTGTACGAGATTGGTCGGAGTAGGCCGTCATTGTAAATAAGAATTTGCTTGCCTAGTTAAATAACATAAAAAACATTTCCATTTGGCACTAGTCATACACTTCACATTAAGGTTGGGGTCAGTTCAGTATCCAATTGAATCGAGTTAATTAATAAACGGCCATTTTAAGTCATGAATTACATTTTTATTTGCTGATTTGACAACTGAACTGACTCTTCTTCATACAGCCCTCGTCTCGGAGTAATGGAGAGACCTGTGGTGAAGTCACACAAGAAGATTCCGTGTCAAATCTCTGGAACTTGACATTTTGGATTTAGAATGAGGAGTTGGTAATCCTATCGCTGTGTAGAGGTGAACTGAGAGTTGTCAGGGGGAGAGAGAGAGAGGAGGCTAGCTGACTGTCAGTGGGCTTAGTTTAGTGAAGCAGAACTGGTTCTGTGGTTAAACTACTACCTCTTTAGAGGACTAGTTCTGTGGTTAAACAACTACCTCTTTAGAGGACTAGTTCTGTGGTTAAACTACTACCTCTTTAGAGGACTAGTTCTGTGGTTAAACTACTACCTCTTTAGAGGACTAGTTCTCTGGTTAAACTACTACCTCTATAGAGGACTATTTCTATGGTTAAACTACTACTTCTTTAGAGGACTAGTTCTGTGGTTAAACTACTACCTCTATAGAAGACTAGTTCTGTGGTTAAACTACTACCTCTATAGAGGACTAGTTCTGTGGTTATACAACTACCTCTTTAGAGGACTAGTTCTGTGGTTAAACTACTACCTCTTTAGAGGACTAGTTCTGTGGTTAAACTACTACCTCTTTAGAGGACTAGTTCTGTGGTTAAACTACTACCTCTTTAGAGGACTAATTCTGTGGTTAAACAACTACCTCTTTAGAGGACTAGTTCTGTGGTTAAACTACTACCTCGTTAGAGGACTAGTTCTGTGGTTAAACTACTACCTCTTTAGAGGACTAGTTCTGTGGTTAAACTACTACCTCTATAGAGGACTAGTTATGTGGTTAAACTACTACCTCTATAGAGGACTATTTCTGTGGTTATACAACTACCTCTATAGAGGACTAGTTCTGTGGTTAAACTACTACCTCTATAGAGGACTAGTTCTGTGGTTAAACTACTACCTCTTTAGAGGACTAGTTATGTGGTTAAACTACTACTTCTTTAGAGGACTAATTCTGTGGTTAAACTACTACCTCTTTAGATGACTAGTTCTGTGGTTAAACTACTACCTCTATAGAGGACTAGTTCTGTGGTTAAACTACTACCTCTTTAGAGGACTAGTTCTGTGGTTAAACTACTACCTCTATAGATGACTAGTTCTGTGGTTAAACTACTACCTCTATAGAGGACTAGTTATGTGGTTAAACTACTACCTCTTTAGAGGACTAGTTCTGTGGTTAAACTACTACCTCTATAGAGGACTAGTTATGTGGTTAAACTACTACCTCTTTAGAGGACTAGTTCTGTGGTTAAACTACTACCTCTATAACTACTCCCTCCCTCCCTCCCTCCCTCCCTCCCTCCCTCCCTCCCTCCATGTGAATCTGTCTATATGGAATCTGTTGCTCATCCATTTATCCAGGCCTCCACTAGGACACCCTCCACCTCCTCTCTCTGCGTCTCAGCCACTGGTCATTATGCAGACCGTAGCGAGTTATAATGCTACAAGAGTCCTCCTCATTATCCTCTCATTTGCATTGAAAACTGTTACTACAAAATCTGTGTCCCTGTGTCAGGCCACAATCTGCATAACATAATTTCCTCGCAGTGATGAATCTCTTCCGAGACATTATTGAGAAAAAATCCTATGTCATTCCATTGAAGCCAGTGATAAATGAACTTTTACAGAGTTATTTGTTAAGCTGCCCACATGGTTTACAGTAGTTTAGACTTGATAAGAGCTTTCAAGTTAAGCTACCAACATGGTTTACAGTAGTTTAGACATGATAAGAGCTTTCAAGTTAAGCTACCAACGTGGTTTACAGTAGTTTAGACTTGATAAGAGCTTTCAAGTTAAGCTACCCACGTGGTTTACAGTAGTTTAGACATGATAAGAGCTTTCAAGTTAAGCTACCCACGTGGTTTACAGTAGTTTAGACGTGATAAGAGCTTTCAAGTTAAGCTACCAACATGGTTTACAGCAGTTTAGACATGATAAGAGCTTTCAAGTTAAGCTACCCACGTGGTTTACAGTAGTTTAGAGGTGATAAGAGCTTTCAAGTTAAGCTACCAACATGGTTTACAGTAGTTTAGACATGATAAGAGCTTTCAAGTTAAGCTACCCACGTGGTTTACAGTAGTTTAGACATGATAAGAGCTTTCAAGTTAAGCTACCCACGTGGTTTACAGTAGTTTAGACATGATAAGAGCTTTCAAGTTAAGCTACCCACATAGTTTATAGTAGTTTAGACATGATAAGAGCTTTCAAGTTAAGCTACCAACATGGTTTATAGTAGTTTAGACTTGATAAGAGCTTTCAAGTTAAGCTACCCACGTGGTTTACAGTAGTTTAGACTTGATAAGAGCTTTCAAGTTAAGCTACCCACGTGGTTTATAGTAGTTTAGACGTGATAAGAGCTTTCAAGTGAACAACGTAACAGTGAACGCCACACCCCCAAAAATTATCCAATGGATGACCTGCGTTGTACATACAGGTAAGTAGTTGTTGTTTTTAACACATTATATGAATAATTGTGAAAATTAAATAGAACAAACATTAAATAAAACATGTTGAAAATGGTACAAGGCTTGGTCACAACAGAGTTAGTTACCGTAAATACTGTAAGAGGTGAGTAACACTGAAGTGATGGTGATGCAATATCTACAATATTTAGCTCCTTAGTGAGGAACATTTCAACATACAGTAGTGGTTGGTTGTCTGTCCATCTCTCTCTCTCTCTCCAGATCATTTTGTAGCTCCTTAGTGAGGAACATTTCAACATACAGTAGTGGATGGTTGTCTGTCCATCTCTCTCTCTCTCTCTCTCTCTCTCTCCAGATCATTTTGTAGCTCCTTAGTGAGGAACATTTCAACATACAGTAGTGGTTGGTTGTCTGTCCATCTCTCTCTCTCTCTCCAGATCATTTTGTAGCTCCTTAGTGAGGAACATTTCAACATACAGTAGTGGTTGGTTGTCTTTCCATCTCTCTCTCTCTCCAGATCATTTTGTAGCTCCTTAGTGAGGAACATTTCAACATACAGTACTGGTTGGTTGTCTGTCCATCTCTCTCTCTCTCTCCAGTTCATTTTGCAGCTCCTTAGTGAGGAACATTTCAACATACAGTAGTGGTTGGTTGTCTGTCCATCTCTCTCTCTCTCCAGATCATTTTGTAGCTCCTTAGTGAGGAACATTTCAACAGACAGTAGTGGTTGGTTGTCTTTCCATCTCTCTCTCTCTCCAGATCATTTTGTAGCTCCTTAGTGAGGAACATTTCAACATACAGTACTGGTTGGTTGTCTGTCCATCTCTCTCTCTCTCTCCAGTTCATTTTGCAGCTCCTTAGTGAGGAACATTTCAACATACAGTAGTGGTTGGTTGTCTGTCCATCTCTCTCTCTCTCCAGTTCATTTTGTCTCAACAACAGTCATGTAAAACACTGTGCTCGGTACAACCCCTCTTTTTCGACACGCTTCATCTTGTCCGTCTGCGTTCCTCATCGTGGTTCCCTCGTACCGTCCTGAGAGTCCTGACACCATCCATGTCTGTGTAGAGAACAGTACATATGGTCGTACTACCTCCATATTGCGTGGCTCCTCGATGCTCCTTTCACAACCACCACCACCGCTGCCAGTCCAGCTTATATACAGCGTCAGAGGATAACAGCACTGGTCTTTACCTAGAGCAGTATTTACTGTTGTTACAGCACCAGTTAGGGGCTAGAGTGGAGATAAGGAGGTGGAGCCTGGTAGTGTGTTGGTTGGTGGCACTCTGAGTAGGGTCTGCTAGCTCCTTCTCTGGAGAACGCTAGCTAGTTAGCTAGTTAGCGCAGGTGATGGATGGTGGGATGTCGTGGGGAGGGGTTTTTCGGGAGGCTCTCGTGACTGTTTGAGGGACTGAGGAAGGGACAGAGGAACCGGAGAAGGCTGGGTACTGGCTGGCCCAGGAGCTGGAGGAAGGTGGGTTGGGACCTCACTTCTATACCACAGTGTTCCTCTGTCGGTACGGGGGAGGGGGAAGAACTGTGCCCGGCTTGAGATTGGACGAGAACTCTGATAGGTACTCTGGGTTTTCGGCCACCACCGGCCTGATGCAGCCATTCCGTTTGTAGAACAACATGCCATTGGTGGTTCCCGCCTCAAGGGTGCTGCCCGCCTGGTTTGTAGCGCTGTTCAACGGCTTGGGTGGCAGGCTGTGCTGCCAGTACTCTGGATTGTCAAAGGTCACCTTGAGCTTCTTGCCTGCCGGTTTGCCTCCCGCCTGGTGCCCCTGTCCCTGCTTCAGTACACTGCCAGGGTGGGTGGTGTGCCCCTGGTAGGCTGCTATAACACTTCTCTGGTCCTCGGGCGCCGACATGGAGATGGGACCTTTCTTGACAGTTGACCTTTCAGGGTGGGAAACATGGGTGGCAGAGGGCCCACCACCACACTGGATCAGGTGGGACTGGTGTCCCTGAAGGCCCAGGTGGGTCTGTTGTGGTGAGTTGCCAGATAGCACCGAGTGGCCAGGTTTGACACCAACACTGTGGAGCTTGTGAATGTGGTGACCCGGCGGTGGGTGATGGCAGCCTCCCTGCAGCCCAGAAGGGGCGCTCTCTGTCGGTACGACGGGGTAGTAAGGAAGGCCAGTCTGGATGGTGAGTTGGGGATAGGAGCCAGTACTGATAGTCGAGGCTGTACTCTGCGATGGGAGACCACCGTTCTTTCTCAGGACCAGGTCTCCGGGGTTGTGAAAGGTGTTGAGGTAGAGAGGCTCGTTGATGTACTCGTCTTCGCCCCCCTTGGGATGGCTGTTGGGTGTGCTGTGGTAGGCCGGGTTGTCCAGGGCGTGGACCTCGCCGTTCTTGCGCCGCGCCACGAATGGGTTCTCCTCAATCGGTTTCAGATAGTCTAGAGAGAAAGAGAGAATGAGAGAGAGAGAGAGAGAGACAGAGACAGAGAGAGACAGAGAGAGAGAGACAGAGAGAGACAGAGCGAGAGAGACAGAGAGAGAGTGGGAGAGAGAGAGAGAGTGTTAGAGAGAGAGAGAGAGCGAGAGAGAGAGAAAGAAAGAAAGAGAGAAAACAATAAATATTGTGTGTGAGAGAGAGAGAGAGAGAGAGAGAGAGAGAGAGAGAGAGAGAGAGAGAGAGAGAGAGAGAGAGAGAGAGAGCGAAAGAAGAGCAAGAAAGAGAAAATGAGAAGAGGATAGTTCACCAAAGATCACTGAGCAGATCCACATCAAGGCCTGAAGGCCACCTTGCCAACCCTTTCCTTGGCAGTCTCCTCTCCCAGCAGCCTGAGGTGAACCAGCAGCTCCAGTTCTGCACTGCTGCCTGCCAGGCACTATAACAGTATGGGGTGGAATCTATCTATTTGACACTCCTCCACTCCTCCACTCCACTCCTCTACACCTCCACTACACTCCTCCACTCCTCTACCCCTCCACTCCACTCCTCCACTCCTCCACTCCACTCCTCTACCCCTCCACTACACTCCTCCACTCCTCTACCCGTCAACTCCACTCCTCCACTCCACTCCTCTACCCCTCCACTACACTCCTCCACTCCTCTACCCCTCCAATACACTCCTCCACTCCTCCACTCCACTCCTCCACTCCACTCCTCTACCCCTCCACTACACTCCTCCACTCCTCTACCCCTCCACTCCCCCACTCCTCCACTCCTCTACCCCTCCACTCCTCCACTCCCCTACCCCTCCACTCCTCTACCCCTCCACTCCTCCACTCCCCTACCCCTCCACTCCTCTACTCCTCCACTCCCCCACTCCTCCACTCCCCTACCCCTCCACTCCTCTACCCCTCCACTCCCCCACTCCTCCACTCCCCTACACCTCCACTCCTCTACCCCTCCACTCCTCTACTCCTCCACTCCCCCTCCTCCACTCCTCTACCCCTCCACTGCCCCACTCCTCCACTCCTCTACCCCTCCACTCCTCTACCCCTCCACTCCTCCACTCCCCTAGCCCTCCACTCCTCTACTCCCCCACTCCTCTACTCCCCTACCCCTCCACTCCTCTACCCCTCTACTCCCCCACTCCTCCACTCCCCTACACCTCCACTCCTCTACCCCTCCACTCCTCTACCCCTCCACTCCTCTACCCCTACACTTCCCCACTCCTCCACTCCCCTACCCCTCCACTCCTCTACCCCTCCACTCCCCCACTCCTCCGCTCCCCTACCCCTCCACTCCTCTACTCCTCCACTCCCCCACTCCTCCACTCCCCTACCCCTCCACTCCTCTACCCCTCCACTCCTCCACTCCTCTACCCCTCCACTCCCCCACTCCTCCACTCTCCTACCCCTCCACTCCTCTACCCCTCCACTCCCCCACCCCTCCACTCCTCTACCCCTCCACTCCCCCACTCCTCCACTCCTCTACCCCTCCACTACTCCACCCCTCCACTCCTCTACCCCTCCACTCCCCTACCCCTCCACTCCTCTACCCCTCCACTCCCCCACTCCTCCACTCCTCTACTCCTCCACTCCCCCACTCCTCCACTCCTCTACCCCTCCACTACTCTACCCCTCCACTCCTCTACCCCTCCACTCCCCTACCCCTCCACTCCTCTACCCCTCCACTACCCCACTCCTCCACTCCTCTACTCCTCCACTCCCCCACTCCTCCACTCCCCTACCCCTCCACTCCTCCACTCCTCCACTCCTCTACCCCTTCACTCTTCCACTCCTCCGCTCCCCTACCCCTCCACTCCTCTACTCCTCCACTCCCCCACTCCTCCACTCCCCTACCCCTCCACTCCTCTACCCCTCCACTCCTCCACTCCTCTACCCCTCCACTCCTCCACTCCTCTACCCCTCCACTCCTCTACCCCTCCACTCCCCCACTCCTCCACTCCTCTACCCCTCCACTACTCTACCCCTCCACTCCCCCACTCCTCCACTCCTCTACTCCTCCACTCCCCCACTCCTCCACTCCCCTACCCCTCCACTCCTCTACCCCTCCACTCCCCCACTCCTCCACTCCCCTACCCCTCCACTCCTCTACTCCTCCACTCCCCCACTCCTCCACTCCCCTACACCTCCACTCCTCCACTCCCCCACTCCTCTACCCCTCCACTCCTCCACTCCCCCACTCCTCCATTCCCCCACTCCTCTACCCCTCCACTACACTCCTCTACTCCCCTACCCCTCCACTCCTCCATTCCCCTACTCCACTCTGGTGCTCAACCGCCCCTCCGCCCCTCCACTCCTTCAGACCCTGACATTGCATCAGTTTTGTTTCTCTGGTTTTAGTTTTATTTCCAGCTTCTCCACAAATCAAAGTTGCATGAGACTGACAGAGTGAAAACAGCCGATGATCAAAGCCTGAAGTAGTAATATCTGAGCTAAAGCTGGTGTTTACAACGCTCAGAGTCAGCGAACAATATAACAGGGATCTAAAGATGTAGAACAATGTGGAATTATACTGGTAAAAATGACTGGGAGTACAGCAGGCTATAGTCAGAGACAGAGGTACAGTGACTATAGTAGTGAATGAAGGCAGAGACAGAGGTACAGTGACTATAGTAGTGAATGAAGGCAGAGACAGAGGTACAGTGACTATAGTAGTGAATGAAGGCAGAGACAGAGGTACAGTGACTATAGTAGTGAATGAAGGCAGAGACAGAGGTACAGTGACTATAGTAGTGAATGAAGGCAGAGACAGAGGTACAGTGACTATAGTAGTGAATGAAGGCAGAGACAGAGGTACAGTGACTATAGTAGTGAATGAAGGCAGAGACAGAGGTACAGTGACTATAGTAGTGAATGAAGGCAGAGACAGAGGTACAGTGACTATAGTAGTGAATGAAGGCAGAGACAGAGGTACAGTGACTATAGTAGTGAATGAAGGCAGAGACAGAGGTACAGTGACTATAGTAGTAAATGAAGGCAGAGACAGAGGTACAGTGACTATAGTAGTGAATGAAGGCAGAGACAGCGGTACAGTGACTATAGTAGCGAATGAAGGCAGAGACAGAGGTACAGTGACTATAGTAGTGAATGAAGGCAGAGACAGAGGTACAGTGACTATAGTAGTGAATGAAGGCAGAGACAGAGGTACAGTGACTATAGTAGTGAATGAAGGCAGAGACAGAGGTACAGTGACTATAGTAGTGAATGAAGGCAGAGACAGAGGTACAGTGACTATAGTAGTGAATGAAGGCAGAGACAGAGGTACAGTGACTATAGTAGTGAATGAAGGCAGAGACAGAGGTACAGTGACTATAGTAGTGAATGAAGGCAGAGACAGAGGTACAGTGACTATAGTAGTGAATGAAGGCAGAGACAGAGGTACAGTGACTATAGTAGTGAATGAAGGCAGAGACAGAGGTACAGTGACTATAGTAGTGAATGAAGGCAGAGACAGAGGTACAGTGACTATAGTAGTGAATGAAGGCAGAGACAGAGGTACAGTGACTATAGTAGTGAATGAAGGCAGAGACAGAGGTACAGTGACTATAGTAGTGAATGAAGGCAGAGACAGAGGTACAGTGACTATAGTAGTGAATGAAGGTTTTGAATGAAGTGATGAAGGCCGTTCCACTATAGAGCAAGACACTATCCTGCTACAGAAAACTAGGCCATGTTTAACTGTTGTTGAACTGTTGCTGAACTGTTGTTGAACTGTTGTTAAACTGTTGTTAAACTGTTGTTGAACTGTTGTTGAACTGTTGTTGAACTGTTGTTGAACTGTTGTTAAACTGTTGTTGAACTGTTGTTAAACTGTTGTTAAACTGTTGTTGAACTGTTGTTGAACTGTTGTTAAACTGTTGTTAAACTGTTGTTGAACTGTTGTTGAACTGTTGTTAAACTGTTGTTAAACTGTTGTTAAACTGTTGTTAAACTGTTGTTAAACTGTTGTTAAACTGTTGTTGAACTGTTGTTGAACTGTTGTTAAACTGTTGTTAAACTGTTGTTAAACTGTTGTTAAACTGTTGTTGAACTGTTGTCTACCTACCTGACGAGGTCTTATCCTTCATGGGGGTCATGTAGCCGTCCTCGTCCGTGTCCCCCCGGGGCCCCAGGAACACGGTCGGGTCGGCACTGTAGCGCTGCCCGTTGTTGTCCTCTGCCCCGGGCCTCGTCTGGGGCTTCTTCTTGAGCAGCGTGCCGTTGCAGCGCTGGTCCTCCAGGGCGTCCAGGGCTGCCCCCTGCCTGCCTGCAGGATCTGGAGAGGAGACACAAGCCGGGGACCCTCCCAATGCCAGGCCCTCCTCAGGGGTCGAGCCTGAACCGTCCCGGTACCCAAACTGGTTCTGGGGAAAGAGGGGAGAAGGGACAACGGGAGAGGGAAACATTAACTCCAATGTAGGAGGACTAACGCTCATCACAAAGCCGCTCTTACAAATCAAGGAGGGTTTTCACTTATTTAATGTAATGTATTATTCTCATGGAGATGAACACACAAAGGGCCTGTATAGTTACTCTGAAATCAAAGACCAGAGTTATGAGAGAAAACGTTTGCTTCCATGAACCAACATGTTATGAATGACATTTCTCTGCGGCTGTTTTCCCGGGTATAGTTTGGTTCAAAGGTCTCTAAGAAAGAAGGAGGAAAAAGCTGAGTTGGTATTTAAACACCTGAACCGTAGGAACAATAACAATAACAACAACAAACATATTACATGACTTATAGGGCAAGTATATTTCCTGATATAATAGCTCCAAGCTATTAGAGCTGGACCAGCTTGCCAGAGTTTCTACTAGAGAGCGATCCACCTGCCCGCAATGTTTTACTGCTAATATTAGTCATCTTCTGGGAAGCCACAGAGGGAGAGAGAGAGGGGGGGGGGGGGGGGGGGGGGGGGGGGGAGAAATCCTGGGGGCCGGCCTCTCACTCCCACCCACCCTTTCCCTCTGTCCTCTCTCCATCACTCCATCGCTCTGCAATCATCTCTTCTCCTCTCCTCCTCCAGCCCAACCTCTCTATTCATCCCTCTTTCCCGTCAAGTTTTTAAAAGGCCCCCATTATCCTCTCCTCCGGTGAGGTTCAATCAGAACAGCAAATTAGTCAGAATTACACTCTGTCCCAAATGGCATCCTATTCCCTTTATAGTGCACTACTTCTGACCAGAACTCAAAAGAAGTGCACTGTATAGGCAAGGGGGGCCATTTGGGACACATCCAAGCTGGTCTATTTTATTCACTGTGCCAGCGGAGCCAGTGTTCCAATTCAAAGTGAACATCTTTCACTTTCATCTTCATCTTTCACATTTTCTCCCATAACTCCCTGTCCTATTCATAGTCCTACACTGTTTGACTGCATAATGAAAAAGTGTTTCAGTCAGAAGATTGACCTTTGACATTTCAGATGTGTGGGTGCCTGTGTCCAGGTCCCCCAGGAACATGGCATGACCGCCAGCATGAGGGCACACGGGCACACAGTCAATATGAGATGCATGAGCATGGTCGAGGCAGAGCGGCGGCGAGCGGCAGAGTAAATAGCCAGGCCCAGGACTCATTGTCTCTGAGCAAACGGTGGCGGCGCTTTAGTGGAGAGGCTGCTATTTACACATGGAGGCCGGCGTAATGAAACAGGAGGCCTGGAGAGCGGGTGGATAAAGAGGCCAGGGTCGGGGGTGACACACTGGGACACAGAGATGGAGAATAGCTGGAGGAGATACACTGGGACAGAGAGAGAGAAGAACTGGAGGAGATATACTGGGACAGAGAGAGAGAAGAACTGGAGGAGATATACTGGGACAGAGAGAGAGAAGAACTGGAGGAGATATACTGGGACAGAGAGAGAGAAGAACTGGAGGAGATACACTGGGACAGAGAGAGAGAAGAACTGGAGGAGATACACTGGGACAGAGAGAGAGAAGAACTGGAGGAGATATACTGGGACAGAGAGAGAGAGAAGAACTGGAGGAGATACACTGGGACAGAGAGAGAGAAGAACTGGAGGAGATATACTGGGACAGAGAGAGAGAAGAACTGGAGGAGATACACTGGGACAGAGAGAGAGAAGAACTGGAGGAGATATACTGGGACAGAGAGAGAGAAGAACTGGAGGAGATATACTGGGACAGAGAGAGAGAAGAACTGGAGGAGATACACTGGGACAGAGAGAGAGAAGAACTGGAGGAGATATACTGGGACAGAGAGAGAGAAGAACTGGAGGAGATACACTGGGACAGAGAGAGAGAAGAACTGGAGGAGATACACTGGGACAGAGAGAGAGAAGAACTGGAGGAGATATACTGGGACAGAGAGAGAGAGAAGAACTGGAGGAGATACACTGGGACAGAGAGAGAGAAGAACTGGAGGAGATATACTGGGACAGAGAGAGAGAAGAACTGGAGGAGATATACTGGGACAGAGAGAGAGAAGAACTGGAGGAGATACACTGGGACAGAGAGAGAGAAGAACTGGAGGAGATATACTGGGACAGAGAGAGGGAAAGAAGAACTGGAGGAGATATACTGGGACAGAGAGAGGGAAGAACTGGAGGAGATATACTGGGACAGAGAGAGGGAGAAGGGCTGTCTAGATGAATGGAAATCAGATGGAAGTGGAGGTAGGGTTTGATACTTTCTGAGGCTGATAGGACATTGAGGAAAAGAGAGGAGGAATTACATCACAATTTAGTTGTTGTGGATAGTATTTGTGTGTGGTTGTGTGTTAATTTAAGTATATGTGTGGATGTTTCTGTGTGTGTGTGTGTGTGTGTGTGTGTGTGTGTGTGTGTGTGTGTGTGTGTGTGTGTGTGTGTGTGTGTGTGTGTGTGTGTGTGTGTGTGTGGATGTTTCTGTGTGTGTGGGGGGGGTGTTTCTGTGCTTGTGTGTGTGTGTATGTGTGTGTATGTGTGTATGTGTGTGCGTGTGTGTGTGTGTGTGTGTGTGTGTGTGTGTGTGTGTGGATGTTTCTGTGTGTGTGGGGGGGGGGTGTTTCTGTGCTTGTGTGTGTGTGTATGTGTGTGTATGTGTGTGCGTGCGTGCGTGCACAAGTGTTTCTGTGTGTGTGGGGGGGGGGGGGGTGTTTCTGTGCTTGTGTGTGTGTGTATGTGTGTGTATGTGTGTATGTGTGTGCGTGTGTGTGTGTGTGTGTGTGTGTGTGTGTGTGTGTGTGTGTGTGTGGATGTTTCTGTGTGTGTGGGGGGGGGGTGTTTCTGTGCTTGTGTGTGTGTGTATGTGTGTGTATGTGTGTGCGTGCGTGCGTGCACAAGTGTGTGCTTCTACCTACCCTGTTGGAGTCGACGCGGAGCCTGGCTGTGTATGATAGTGGAGGCATGTTAAAGTGATGGGGAACCAGGTACTCCTCAGCATCCATAAAGTCCTCCACATCCTCCTCATCCAACAGGCTCTGGAAGAACTTACTGTCATTGGGGCTGGGCAGCTTCATACGGTCATCCCCCTGAGTTAAGAAACACAGATACACAACATCACATTACTGTCTACTGGGTTGTGTTCAGTAGAGCACAGCGTAGCTAAATGTTTTGCTGCGCAACATTTAGGACGGTTGCGCTAACGTATGCTAATGTGATTAGCATGATGTTGTAAGTAACAAGAACATTTCCCAGGACATAGACATGTCTTATATGGGCAGAAAGCTTAAATTATTGTTAATCTAATTGCACTGTCCAATTTACAGTACCTATTACAGTGGAAAAAATACCATGCTATTGTTTAAGTAGAGGGCACAAAAACAAAACACTTTTATAACGGCAACTGGTTTGACACATTCAACTCTGAAGGTAAATAATGTACTTACATTCAGTAATCTTGCTCCGATTTGTCATCCTGAGGGTTCCAGAGACAAAATGTAGCGTAGTTTTGTTTGATAAAATCAATTTTTATATTAAAATGTAGGAACTGGGTTGTAAAGTTTGAACCCCTGCCGTTTCTGGCCCCACACCCACCCCACCCGGCCATCTAGATGTGTCTTTTCTCACTAACTTTAAGCAGCAGCTATCTGAGCAGCTCACCGATCGCTGCAGCTGTACACAGCCCATCTGTAAATAGCCCACCCAATCTACCTACCTCATCCCAATATGTTTTTATTTACTTTTTTGCTCTTTTGTACACCATTATTTCTACTTGCACATCACCATCTTCACATCTATCACTCCAGTGTACATTTGCTAAATTGTAATTACTTTGCTATTATGGCCTATTTATTGCCTTACCTCTTCACGCCATTTGCACACAATGTATATAGGCTTTTCTATTGTGTTATTGACTGTACGTTTGTTTATTCTATGTGTAACTCTGTGTTGTTGTTTGTGTCGCACTGCTTTGCTTTATCTTGACCAGGTTGCAGTTGTAAATGAGAACTTGTTCTCAACTGGCCTATCTGGTTAACCTGTTGGGGATGGGGGCGCTGTTTAGACTATTTATGCTAATGTGGCTAATTTTTTAAACGGCTTCCCACAAAATCCTTGATCGTACAATATGCATATTATTATTATTATTGGATAGAAAACAGTCTATAGTTTCTATAGGAGTTGAAATTTTGTCTCTACGTGGAACAGAGCCCATTCTACAGCAATTTCCCTGACATGGAGTCAGATTTGAGAAATGTTGGCCACTTTTCTGAAGTCATTTAAAAGGGCACTGTCGTTGCTATGACTATACGGACACTTCTTACGTCTTCCCCTGGATGCCTTTACGTGATGACGATTCCAACGGGCTCGATTGCTCGTTCACAGGCCCTACAAATGAAAAAAACCTTTAGCTAGCAAGTCTTTTCTTGCTGCGTAACGCGCGTGGAAGACACCGACCCTCTCCTGTTCCAAGCGTTAGTTTAGCCTGTTATATTTCTCCGGTCATCTTTTCACTCGTTATAGGAGTTAAAAACATCATAAGGTAGTTAATTTAAAGCGTTTTATAGCAATTTATATCCGTTTAGTGCGATTTTGGGACATTTATTTTTGCAACTATGTGAAAAGTTGGGCATGCTTTTCAGTTCATCCCGAACTCAGTTGACATTTCCACATGGCAAGAGGACAGCTTTCCACCAAAAGACGATTTCTCCCAAGAAAGGATCCTTTGCCCAAGATACTGATGGAAGAACAGCTCAAGGTAGGACATTTTTATTATGATAAATCGTGTTTCTGTCGAAACATTTTAGTGGCTTAGGACGCCATGTTTTTTGACGTAGCTTCGCTTGGCGCAAACTGTATTGAAAAGTAAGGATAAATTAAAAAATGTAATAACGCAATTGTATTAAGAATTAAATTGTCTATCAATCCCTGTCCACCCTATATTTTTTAGTCACGTTTATGAGTATTTATGTATAAGAGTAGATCACTGTCTAAGTGGCGCAAGGACGTTTTCTTTACCAGCTTGTCTACATTTCACATTGTCTAACCATGATTTTGGTGGCTAAATATAAACATTTTCGATCAAACTGTATATGCATGTTGTAATGTGATGTTACAGGAGTGTCATCGGAAGAATTCTGAGAAGGTTAGTGAAAAAATTAATATCTTTTGGCGATGTTGACTTTTATCGCTCACTTTGGCTAGAATCAATGCTGGGCTGCTAATTGCTATGTGCTAAGCTAATATAACGATTTATTGTGTTTTCGCTGTAAGACACTTAGAAAATCTGAAATATTGTCTGTATTCACAGGATCTGTGTCTTTCGATTCGTGTATGCTGTGTATTTTTACGAAATGTTTGATGATTAGTAGTTAGGTAAACACGTTGCTCATTGTAATTATTCTAGTCCATTTGTGATGGTGGGTGCAATTGTAAACTATGCCATATACCTGAAATATGCACTTTTTTCTAACAAAACCTATCCCATACCATAAATATGTTATCAGACTGTCATCTAATGAGTTTTTTTGTTGGTTAGGGGCTATAAATATCTTAGTTTAGCCGAATTGGTGATGGCTACTGGTGTTGGTGGACAAATAAAAGATGGTGGATTATGCTAATGTGTTTTTAGGTAATAGATGTACATCTTTACATATTGTGTCTTCCCTGTAAAACATTTTAAAAATCGGAAATGTTGACTGGATTCATAAGATCTGTGTCTTTCATTAGCTGTATTGGACTTTAATGTGTGAAAGATAAATATTTTAAAAAAATATTTTTTTTGAATTTCGCGGCACTGGTTTTTCAGTGGGGGGGGGGGGGGGTGTGCCGCTAGCGCCACGCTGATCCTAGACAGGTTAAATAAAGGTGAAAAAAAATTTAAAAAATAAATAAAAGGAAAGCTAATTTTCCATCATATATGACTTTCCTTGGAGTGTGTAAACAGATTTTTTTATTACCATATCATTTTTGTATGTTCTCTATAGTTATGTACTTGAAAATGTATCAATTGACCAATTCGGCACATTTGGGCAGACTTGATACAACATTTTCTGAGGTATTGCAATACGTCACTGGATCTGTCTGAATCTTGCAGATACACTGCTGCCATCTAGTGGCCAAAATCTAAATTGCGCCTAAACTGCAAAATTATATTATGTCCTTTCTCTTGCATTTCAAAGATGATAAATAAAATAAAAAATCATTATTATATTATTCCCAGATTATATTCTGCTACATTAATTTCACATTTCCACTTCAAAGTGTTTCCTTTAACCTGTCTGGCACCAGCGTTCCGCTAGCGGAACTCCTCCCACATTCCACTGAAAAGGCAGAGCGCGAAATTCAAAATATATTTTTTAGAAATATTTAACTTTCACACATTAACAAGTCCAATACAGCAGATGAAAGATACACATCTTGTGAATCCAGACAATATTTCAGATTTTTTAAGTGTTTTACAGTGAAAACACAAAATAGCATTATATTAGCTTACTACAATAGCCTACCACACTACCGCATTCATTCATCAAGGCACGTTAGCGATAGGGAATAAACCAGCAAAAGATATACATTTTCACTAACCTTCATAAACCTTCAACAGATGACAGTCCTATAACATCAGGTTATACATACACTTATGTTTTGTTCGAAAATGTGCATATTTAGAGCTGAAATCAGTGGTTATACATTGTGCTAACGTAGCATCTTTTTCCCAAAATGTGCGGATATTTTTATGACACTCCAACTATTCTGACCAAATATCTATCCATAAACGTTACTAGAAAATACATGTTGTATAGGAAATGATAGATACACTAGTTCTTAATGCAATCGCCGTGTTAGAATTCTAAAAATAACTTCATTACGACATCCAGCTTAGGTATAGCGAGAGAGTACCCAAAATCTGGGCGCAAACGACTAGTACAACATGTTCGACAGATATATGAAATAGCATCATAAAATGGGTCCTACTTTTGATGATCTTTCATCAGAATGTTGTACAAGGGGTCCTTTGTCGGGAACAATCGTTGTTTGGATTTAGAATGTCCTCTTCTCCAGTCAATTAGCACGGTAAGCTAGCAAAGTGGCGCTAAGCTCTCCTTCCTGAACAAAGGCACACAACGCAACACGCCTAACGTCCCGAATAAATTTCAATAATCTAATAAAACTATATTGAAAAAACATACTTTACGATGATATTGTCACATGTATCAAATAAAATCAAAGCCGGAGATATTAGTCGTCCATAACGACAGCTTATCAGAAGGCAAATCCAGGTCCCTTCACGAGCTCTCCAGAAAACAGGAAACTGGTGACACGTCATGCCGAGAGCTATTATTCGACCCCAGATCAAGTTACACACTCCATTTCTTCTCTCACTGCCTGTCGACATCTAGTGGAAGACTTATGAAGTGCATGTATTCTAATAAATATCAAGGACATTAATAGGCAGGCCCTAGAACAGTGCATCGATTTCAGATTTTCCACTTCCTGTCAGGAAGTTTGCTGCAAAAGGAGTTCTGTTTTACTCACAGATATAATTCAAACGGTTTTAGAAACTAGAGAGTGTTTTCTATCCAATAGTAATAATAATATGCATATTGTACGAGCAAGAATTGAGTACGAGGCCGTTTAAATTGGGCACGATTTCCCCCCAAAGTGAAAACAGCGCCCTCTGTCCTCAACAGGTTAAAATGGTATCAAGAATATGTGTATCCTTGCTTCAGGTCCTGAGCTACAGGCAGTTAGATTTGGGTATGTCGTTTTAGGCAAAAATTGAAAAAAAGGGTCCGATCCCAGCTTCCACCCCTGAACAGCTAATCAAATGGCTACCCAGACTATTTGCATTGTCGTCACCCCCCCCCCCCCCCACCTCCTCTTTTACGCTGCTGCTACTCTCTGTTTATTATCTATGCATAGTCACTTTAACTCTACCTACATGTACATATTACCTCAATTACCTCCACTAACCTGTTCCCCCGCACATTGACACTGTACCCCCTGTACAGAGACTCGCTACTGTTATTTTACTGCTGCTCTATAATTAATTGTAATTTGTATCATTTTTTTTACTTATCTATTTTCACTTAACAATTATTTTTCTTAAAACTGCATTGTTGGTTAAGGGCTTGTAAGTAAGCATTTCACTGTAAGTGGCACATGTGAAATATACAATTTGATTTGATTTGGAATTGGTCAAGTTCAGGGTATGCCTCAGCTGTCTACTTGCTCAACATGATCCTGATTTTTACAATAGCTTGGGACTGTTGTGGACATGTGCATTCAACCAGAGTACACAGATATGCAGAGTAAAAAGGAAATATTTAAGATCAGCGAACTGCAATTCTTCTAAACAGGGTTTTCAAGCATTTCTCAGGAGTGGACTGTACTGCCTTGTGTCTCATCCACCAGCGATCAGACAGAGAGAGAGAGAGAGCAGGGCTGAGCCGTACCTGGATGACCAGGTATCTCTGGGGATCCCGGGCCATCCTACACAACTCTGCAGCCAGCTCCTTGAACTTGGGCCTGCTGTCTGCGTCTATCATCCAGCCTGGAAGAAAGAAGACCCAGCTTGTTATAAAAGAACATGTTTGATTTAGATAGTAAGGATAAAGACAGGGATACAGATCAGGAGTAAAAACAGGGGAAAGGCCTGGGGATGGAACCCCCACCTCAGGTAATGTGAAGTAACAACCACCTCTGAATGCTAAGGTTCACTGTTGCTATCTCTAATACTGTGTACTGCTCATTCAGGGCCACTAAAAGGCTTTTAGTACATTGTGTACATTTGAGTCCCAGAGGAATAGTGGTCACTGGTCACCATGGTGACTGCTGATACCAAATAACAGAATCACCCTGAATCTTAGAATAACATGAAATACCATTCAGTCATTGGTTGGCCTGAGACAATGTACAGCAGATAGTGTTAGAGAGATACAGAGAGGGAGACAGAGAGAGAGAAAGAATTGTTACAACACTGTATATATTTAATATGACACTCGTAATGTCTTTATTGTTTTGAAACTTCTGTATGTGTAATGTTTACTGTTAATTCGTTTTGTCTGTTTCACTTTTGTGTATTGTCTACCTCATTTGCTTTGGCAATGTTAACACATGTTTCCCATGCCAATAAAGCCCCTTGAATTGAATTGAATTGAGAGAGAGAGAGAGAGAGAGAGAGAGAGGGGGACTTGCTTTGGCAATGTTAACACGTTTCCCATGCCAATAAAGCCCCTTTCAATTGAACTGAATTGAGAGAAAGAGAGAGACAGAGAGAGAGGGAGACAGGGAGAGAGAGAGAGAGAGAGAGAGAGAGAGAGAGAGAGAGAGAAAGATATAGAGAGAACGACAGAGAGAGAGAGACACAAACACGAGAGAGAGACAGAGACGTAAACAGCGTCTACTGATCTTAGATCAGCTCTAATAAGTCTAGCTAGCACTCTCCCCCCCCTCTCTCTCTCTCTTTCTCTCTCTACTCTCCCTCTCCTCTCTCTCTCATCTCCCTCTCCTCCCTTCTCTCTCTGTCTCCCTCTCCCTCTCTCCCTCGTTGTCTCATTTCCTTCCTGTTCATTCCCCCTCCAACCAACACATGGGCGCTGGCGCATTATCTAAATGTGCGGCAATTACACAAGCAATCAACCCTCATTTCATCTCTAGCATTTTTTCCTCAGCCACAAAGGCGCGGGTGTTATGCCGAATCAAATCACAAACAACAGCTCACAGTCAACATGTAATTAGAATGAATGCTCCCGTTAAGATGGAGGATGCTTTTTCCCTCGCCAGCCGAGAGAAGAGAGAGGAGTCCTCTTAAGGATTGACCTCCCAGCTAATTCTATCTCCTCTTAAATCTGTCATTAGTGTGTGTGTGTGTGTGTGTGTGTGTGTGTGTGTGTGTGTGTGTGTGTGTGTGTGTGTGTGTGTGTGTGTGTGTGTGTGTGTGTGTGTGTGTGTGTGTGTGTGAAAGAGAGAGAGTGTGTGTTTGTGTCTGCGTGCTAGAGTATGTGTGTGTGTGTGTGTGTGTGTGTGTGTGTGTGTGTGTGTGTGTGTGTGTGTGTGTGTGTGTGTGTGTGTGTGTGTGTGTGTGTGTGTGTGTGTGTGTGTGTGTGTGTGTGTGTGTGTGTGTTCATACAAGCATTTCACACACACACACACACTCTAGCACGCAGACACAAACACACACTCTCTCTCTTTCACACACACACACACACACACACACACACACACACACACACACACACACACACACACACACACACACACACACACACACACACACACACACACACACACACACACACACACACACACACACACACACACACACACACACACACACACACACACACACACTCTTGCACACAGACACACACCCATACTCTAGTATTATTCTAAAATGATTAAAAAAAACGTTTTTCCTCATCCATCTACACACAATACCCCATCATGACATCACAATACCCCATCACGACATCACAATACCCCATCATGACATCACAATACCCCATCACGACATCACAATACCCCATCATGACATCACAATACCCCATCACGACATCACAATACCCCATCATGACATCACAATACCCCATCACGACATCACAATACCCCATCATGACATCACAATATCCCATCAATACATCACAATACCTCATCATGACGAAGTGAAAACAGGTTTTTAGACATTTTTGCAAATGTATTAAAATAAAAATGGTTGCTGATCATGGGCCTCTGTACGCCTATGTAGATATTCCATAAAAAAATCTTCAGTTTTGTAACAGTCCTGACCTATTTATGTTAGTTTTTATGTGTTTTTGGTCAGGGCATGTGTTTTGGGTGGGCAGTCTATGTTATCTGTTTCTATGTTGGTTTCGGTTTGCCTGGTATGGCTCTTGATTAGAGGCAGGTGGTTTGCATTTTCCTCTAATCAAGAGTCATATTTAGGTAGGGCATTTGTTTGTTTGTTTGTGGGTGATTGTCTCCTGTGATGTCTTCGTTATGTTAGATGTATTCACTTTTGGAGCTGTTTGGCTGTTCGTATGTTTCGATGTCCGTTCCTGTTCGTGAGTTTACGTTTGTCCATGTAAGTTTATGTTCAGGTTGCGTGTACGTCGTTTTCTTATTTTGTAGTTTGTTAAAGTGTTTGTTTTCGTGTCATCAGTTTTCGTTGTTAATAAATAAAGATGGCATATTTCCCTAACTCCGCATTTTGGTCCGAAGATCCTTCTCTCCTCACCTCATCTGAGGATGAGGAAAGCGACAGCTCTTACAGAATCACCCACCAAAATACAGTGACCAAGCGGTATGGGAATGCTCGACGGAGCAACAGGAATTTCTGGACTTGGGAGGAGATTTTGGATGGTAGAGGACCCTGGGCGCAAACTGGAGAACATCGCTGCTCTCGTGAGAAGAGTGAGGCAGCCACAGCCCAGGAGCGGTGGTTTAAGGAGGCAGCTAGGAGACGTGGATGGAAGCCGGAGAATCAAGCTCGTAACCGGAATTATGAGGGGACTCGTCTTGCACGGAAGCCCGAAAAGGCCGTGAGTAACTCCCAAAAATTTCTTGGGGGGGGGCTAAAGGGTAGTGGGCTAAGGGCAGGTAGGAGACCTGCGCCCACTTCCCAGGCTAACCGTGGAGAGCGGGAGTACGGGCAGACACCGTGTTACGCAGTAGAGCGCACGGTGTCTCCTGTACGTGTGCATAGCCCAGTGCGGGTTATTCCACCTCCCCGCACTGGTAGGGCTAGATTGGGCATTGAGCCAGGTGTCATGAGGCCGGCTCAACGCGTCTGGTCTCCAGTGCGTCTCCTCGGGCCGGCATACATGGCACCTGCCTTACGCATGGTTTCCCCGGTTCGCCTGCATAGCCCAGTGCGGGCTATTCCACCTCGCCGCACTGGCAGGGCGACCGGGAGCATTCAACCAGGTAAGGTTGGGCAGGCTCAATGCTCAAGAGAGCCAGTACGCCTGCACGGTCCGGTATTTCCGGCGCCACCTCCCCGCCCCAGCCTAGTACCTACAGTGCCTACATTACGCACTAGGCTACCAGTGCATTTCCAGAGCCCTGTTCCTCCTCCACGCACTCTCCCTATAGTGCGTGTATCCAGTTCAGTGCCTCCAGTTCCGGCCCCACGCACTAAGCCACCTGTGCGTCTCCTAAGTCCTGTACACACTGTCACTTCTCCCCGTACTAGTCCTGAGGTGCGTGCCCTCAGCCAGGTGCCACCAGTGCCGGTACCACGCACCAGGTATAGAGTACGCTTTGAGAGTTCAGTGTGCCCTGTCCCTGCTCCACGCACTAGTAGGAAGGTGCTTATCATTAGCCCGGTGCCTCCAGTTCCGGCACCACGCACCAGGTCTACAGTGCGCCGTATCCGGCCAGAGCCATCCGTCTCCCCAGCGCCATCTGAGCCATCCGTCTCCCCAGCGCCATCTGAGCCATCCGTCTCCCCAGCGCCATCTGAGCCATCCGTCTCCCCAGCGCCATCTGAGCCATCCGTCTGCCAGGAGCCTGCAAAGCCGCCCGTCTGCCATGAGCCTGCAAAGCCGCCCGTCTGCCATGAGCCTACAGAGCCATCCGCCAGACAGGAGCCGCTAGAGCCGTCAGCCAGACAGGAGCCGCTAGAGCCGCCCGCCAGACAGGATCTGCCAGAGCCGCCAACCAGACAGGATCTGCCAGAGCCGCCAACCAGACAGGATCTGCCAGAGCCGCCAACCAGACAGGATCTGCCAGAGCCGCCAATCAGACAGGATCTGCCAGAGCCGTCAGCGAGCCATGAGCAGCCAGAGCCGTCAGAGAGCCATGAGCAGCCAGAGCCGTCAGAGAGCCATGAGCAGCCAGAGCCGTCAGAGAGCCATGAGCAGCCAGAGCCGTCAGTGAGCCATGAGCAGCCAGAGCCGTCAGAGAGCCATGAGCAGCCAGAGCCGTCAGAGCGCCATGAGCGTCGAGAGCCGTCAGCCTGCCATGAGCGTCGAGAGCCGTCAGCCTGCCATGAGCGTCGAGAGCCGTCAGCCTGCCATGAGCGTCGAGAGCCGTCAGCCTGCCATGAGCGTCGAGAGCCGTCAGCCTGCCATGAGCGTAGAGAGCCGTCAGTCTGCCATGAGCGTCGAGAGCCGTCAGCCTGCATGGACCTGCCAGAGCCGTCCAAACAGGACCTGCCAGAGTCCTTCAGCCGGGATCTGCCCCTTGTCCCGGTGTTGCCCCTTGTCCCGGTGCTGCCCCTTGTCCCGGTGCTGCCCCTTATTCCAGTGATGGTCCTTATCCTGGTGCTGCCCCTTGTCCCGGTGCTGCCCCTTGTCCCGGTGCTACCCCTTGTCCCGGTGCTGCCCCTTGTCCCGGTGCTAGCTGTTTATTTAGGGGAAGGTAGTGTTAGGGTGGGCATTAGAAGGGGTAGACAGAAGAGGGGAGTGACTATGGTGGTATGGGGACAGCGTCCGGAACCGGAACCACCACCGTGGTCAACTGCCCACCCGGACCCTCCCCTGGACTTTGTGCTGGTGCGCCCGGCGTTCGCACCTTGGGGGGGGGGGTACTGTAACAGTCCTGACCTATTTATGTTAGTTTTTATGTGTTTTTGGTCAGGGCATGTGTTTTGGGTGGGCAGTCTATGTTATCTGTTTCTATGTTGGTTTCGGTTTGCCTGGTATGGCTCTTGATTAGAGGCAGGTGGTTTGCATTTTCCTCTAATCAAGAGTCATATTTAGGTAGGGCATTTCTCACTGTTTGTTTGTGGGTGATTGTCTCCTGTGATGTCTTCGTTATGTTAGATGTATTCACTTTTGGAGCTGTTTGGCTGTTCGTATGTTTCGATGTCCGTTCCTGTTCGTGAGTTTACGTTTGTCCATGTAAGTTTATGTTCAGGTTGCGTGTACGTCGTTTTCTTATTTTGTAGTTTGTTAAAGTGTTTGTTTTCGTGTCATCAGTTTTCGTTGTTAATAAATAAAGATGGCATATTTCCCTAACTCCGCATTTTGGTCCGAAGATCCTTCTCTCCTCACCTCATCTGAGGATGAGGAAAGCGACAGCTCTTACAAGTTTCCAGCTACAATAGTCATTTACAACATTAACAATGTCTATACTGCATTTCTGATCAATTTGATGTCTTTCAAAAACAAGGACATTTCTAAATGACCCCAAACTTTTAAACGGTAGGTGTATATATTAATCAATAGTATATATTAAACATTTAGATGTGATTCTGTATAACATCACAACACACATGCACGCGAGCGCGCGCGCACGCACACACACACACACACACACACACACACACACACACACACACACACACACACACACACACACACACACACACACATGTATACAGGCTCTCTCTCTCTGTTCATGTGGATGACATGACAGGAGTGGGGCAGAGGGCCAGGAGCTGTCAGTTGGAACAGGGGGGGTTGCTGCATTGAATTGTGGGTATGATGAGTTAGAGCGGGGGGGGGGGGGGATTACAAATCTCTGGGGTGTCCAAGTCACTCAACATCACAGGGCATCTAGAGTGTGTTAGCACAGTGCAGTGTGCATGACTGCCACAGGTCACATTCACCGGATATTCTAGTCTCTCTTTCTCACTCCCTCCCTCTCTCCTTCTCTTCCTGACAGTCTTTATGAGCGCAATGGGGCGAGCTGGAGGGTGGTCGACCAGACAAGCGGTATCCTATATATATATCAGGCGGGCGGTTGACCAGACAAGCTGAATCCTATATATAGGTAGCCTTCTGATAGGCTAATTGACATAATTTGAGTCAATTGGAGGTGTACCTATGTATGTATTTCAAGGCCTACCTTCAAACTCAGTGCCTCTTTGCTTGACATCATGGGAAAATCAAAAGATATCAGCCAAGACCTCAGAAAAAAAATTGTAGACCTCCACAAGTCTGGTTCATCCTTGGGAGCAATTTCCAAACACCTGAAGGTACAACGTTCATCTGTACAAATAATAGTACGCAAGTATAAACACCATGGGACCATGCAGCCTTCATACCGCTCAGGAAGGAGACGCGTTCTGTCTCCTAGAGATGAACGTACTTTGGTGCAAAAAGTGCAAATCAATCCCAGAACAACAAGAGGACCTTGTGAAGATGCTGGAGGAAACAGGTATAAAAGTATCTATATCCACAGTAAAACGAGTCCTATATCGACATAATCTGAAAGGCAAGGAAGAAGCCACTGTTCAAAAACTGTCATAAAAAAAGCCAGACTACGGTTTGCAACTGCACATGGGGACAAAGATCGTACTTTTTGGAGAAATGTCCTCTGGTCTGATAAAACAAAAATAGAACTGTTTGTCCATAATGACCATCGTTATGTTTGGAGGAAAAAGGGGGATGCTTGCAAGCCGAAGAACACCATCCCAACTGTGAAGCACAGGGGTGGCAACATTATGTTGTGGGGGTGCTTTGCTGCAGGATGGACTGATCAAGTCAATCAATCAAGTTTATTTTATATAGCCCTTCGTACATCAGCTAATATCTCGAAGTGCTGTACAGAAACCCAGCCTAAAACCCCAAACAGCAAGCAATGCAGGTGTAGAAGCACGTGCTTTTGTGCTGATGCACTTCACAAACTAGATTTCATCATGTGGAAGGAAAACTATGTGTATATATTGAAACAACATCTTATTAAGACATCAGTCAGGAAGTTAAAGCTTGGTTGCAAATGGGTCTTCCAAATGGACAATGAACCCAAGCATACTTCCAAAGTTGTGGGGAAATGGCTTAAGGACAACAAAGTCAAGCTATTGGGGTGGCCATCACAAAGCCCTGACCTCAATCCTATAGAAAATGTGTGGGCAGAACTGAAAAAGCGTGTGCGAGCATGGAGGCCTACAAACCTGACTCGGTTACACCAGCTCTGTCAGCTTGAATGGGCCAAAATTCACCCGACTTATTGTGGGAAGCTTGTGGAAAGCTACCCGAAACGTTTGAACCAAGTTAAACAATTTAAAGGTAATGCTATCAAAAACGAATTGAGTGTATGTAAACTTCTGACCCACTGGGAATGTGATGAAAGAAATAAAAGCTGAAATAAAAAATTCTCTCTACTATTATTCTGACATTTCACATTCTTAATATGAAGTGGTGATCCTAACTGACCTAAGACAGGGATTTTTTACTAGAATTAAATGTCAGGAATTGTGAAAAACTGAGTTTAAATGTATTTGGCTAAGGTGTATGTAAACTTCCGACTTTAACTGTATATATACATCATGCCATCTCATCATGCCATCTATTTTGTGAAGTGCACCAGTCCCTCTTGCAGCAAAGCACCCCCTCAACATGATGCTGCCACCACCGTGCTTCATGGTTGGGATGGTGTTCTCCGGCTTGCAAGCCTCCCCCATTTTCCTCCAAACATAACGATGGTGATTATTGCCAAACAGTTCTGTTTTTGTTTCATTAGACCAGAGGACATTTGGGGACAAAGTACGATCTTTGTCCCCATGTGCAGTTGCAAACCGTAGTCTGGCTTTTTTATGGCGGTTTTGGAGCAGTGGCTTCTTCCTTGCTGAGCGGCCTTTCAGGTAATGTCGATATAGGACTTGTTTTACTGTGGATATAGATACTTTTGTACCTGTTTACTCCAGCATCTTCACAAGGTCCTTTGCTGGCGTTCTGGGATTGATTTGCACTCTAGGAGACAGAACGCGTCTCCTTTCTGAGCGGTATGACGGCTGAGTGGTCCTATGGTGTTTATACTTGTGTACTGTTGTTTGTACAGATGAATATGATATATTCAGGCGTTTGGAAATTGCACCCAAAGATGGAGGTCTAAAAAATAATTCTGAGGTCTTGGCTGATTTCTTTTGATTTTCCCATGATGTCAAGCAAAGAGGCACTGAGTTTGAAGGTAGGTCTTGAAATACATCCATAGGTACACCTCCAATTGACTCAAATTATGTCAATTAGCCTATCAGAAGCTTCTAAAGCCATGACATCATTTTCTGGAATTTTCCAAGCTGTTTAAATGCACAGTCAACTTAATGTATGTAAACTTCTGACCCACTGGAAATGTGATACAGTGAAATAAGTGAAATAATCTGTCTGTAAACAATTGTTGGAAAAATGACTTGTGTCATGCACAAAGTAGATGTCCTAACCGACCTGCCAAAACTATAGTTTGTTAACAAGACATTTTTGCAATGGTTGAAAAATGAGTTTTAATGACTCCAACCTAAGTGTACGTAAACTTCTGACTTCAACTGTATCATACGTACATTTAACCATGACCATATAGACGTCTATGGTGCAGATGGGGGGCTGAGGCAGACGCTCGCCCTTCTCCAGGATGTCTGGGATCTCCCGTGTGGGGATGCCGTCATACGGCTTCCCTCCGAAAGTCATCAGCTCCCAGATAGTCACACCTGGAGAGAGAGAGAGAGAAAGAGAGAGAGAAAGAGAAAGAGAGAGAGAAGAGTCTAATGTTTACTGTTCATTTTAATTGTTTATTTCAGTTTGTTAATTATCTATTTCACTTGCTTTGGCAATGTTAACATATGTTTCCCATGTCAATAAAGCCCTTAAATTGAAATTTTATTGTATTGAAAGAGAGAGAGAAAACACAAGACAGAAAATGAGGCAGAGAGAGATAGATAAAGAGAAAGGAAGAAAGCAAGTAGGACAGAAAGAAAGAGAAAACGAGAGGGAAAGAGAAAGAGAGACAAAGGAATTCAGTATCGTTTGTTTGTAATGTCACACGTACCGTAGCTCCACACATCACTCTGGTGTGTGAACTTCCTGTAGTGAATACACTCCAACGCCATCCACTTAATGGGCATCTAGAGAGAGAGAGAAAGGGAGGGAGAGAGAGAGCGTGGGGAGGGGGGTGAGAGTGAGAGAGAGAGAACAAGAGAAAGAGAGCGAGAGGGGGATGAGAGAGCGAGAGAGAGAGAGAGAGAGAGAGAGAGAGAGGGAGAGAGAGAGAGAGAGAGAGAGAGAGAGAGAGAGACAGAGGGGTGATGAGAGAGAGAGAGAGAGACAGAGGGGGGATGAGAGAGAGAGATGAGAGGGAGGGAGGGAGAGAGAGGGAGAGAGAGAGAAAGACAGAGGGGGGATGAGAGAGAGAGATGAGAGGGAGGGAGAGAGAGAGAGAAAGAGAGACAGAGACAGAGGGAGAGGTGGAGAGACAGAGAGAGAAAGACAGAGGGGGGATGAGAGAGAGAGAGATGAGAGGAAGGGAGAGAAAGAGAGAAAGAGAGACAGAGACAGAGGGAGAGGTGGAGAGACAGAGGGAGAGAGAGAGAGACAGAGGGAGAGGTGGAGAGACAGAGAGAGAAAGAGAGAGAGACAGAGGGAGAGGTGGAGAGACAGAGAGAGAAAGAGAGAGAGACAGAGGGAGAGGTGGAGAGAGAGAGAGAGAGAGAGAGAGAGAGAGAGAGAGAGAGAGAGAGAGAGAGAGAGAGACAGAGGGAGAGGTGGAGAGACAGAGAGAGAAAGAGAGAGACAGACAGAGGGAGAGGTGGAGAGACAGAGAGAGAAAGAGAGAGACAGAGGGAGAGGTGGAGAGAGAGAGAGAGAGAGACAGAGGGAGAGGTGGAGAGACAGAGAGAGAAAGAGAGAGAGACAGAGGGAGAGGTGGAGAGAGAGAGAGAGAGAGAGACAGAGGGAGAGGTGGAGAGACAGAGAGAGAAAGAGAGAGAGACAGAGGGAGAGGTGGAGAGAGAGAAAGACAGAGGGGTGATGAGAGGGAGGGAGAGAAAGAGAGAGAGAGACAGAGGGAGAGGTGGAGAGACAGAGAGAGAAAGAGAAGGATTATTAACTCGAGTGCACTGATGATACAAATGTCAAGAGAGAACAGACAAGTGTTAGTGAATGTTTCCTCTCCAACCTAAAACTCTCGGATTCATCATCATGTATCAGATGGAAAGGTTGTGATGGGTCTATGTAGAACAATACATTTTCTGTTTTCATATTCCTGGTAGTACTGACCTGTAAACTTTTAACAGTTAATACCATCTATGTTCTAATCCTAGTCCAGAATTGAGTAGCCTCATTCCATTACGTTCCATTTATATCCATGGCAGGATTGAAATGAAATGAAACAGTCTTCAAAATATGAAGGTCAGCTTGGATCCAAGGCTGACTACTGCATGTTGCAAGGCATTTTCTGGGATGGACAGTGATATGCCAGTGTAACACTTGTTACAGTACAACGTGTCAACATTGGCCGTCATAGCAACCAGTACCACAACATGTGATTGTCTTGTGGACTGGAAACCCAATTTACCCCTGCAGGTAGGTACACTGTGGAAATCTATTACCTACTAGAACATGACCGTATTACATATCCTGTCTATATTAACTGGGTTTCATCTCTCACTCTCTTCTCTACTGCAACTCAAAGAGGAAAATTAAACGCACTTGTTTTCAATGGTATACAGTGCATTCGGAAAAGTATTCAGACCCCTTGACTTTTTCCACATTTTGTTACGTTACAGCCTTATTCTAAAATGATTAAAAAAAACGTTTTTCCTCATCCATCTACACACAATACCCCATCATGACATCACAATACCCCATCACGACATCACAATACCCCATCACGACATCACAATACCCCATCATGACATCACAATACCCCATCATGCCATCACAATACCCCATCATGACATCACAATACCCCATCACGACATCACAATACCCCATCATGACATCACAATACCCCATCACGACATCACAATACCCCATCATGACATCACAATACCCCATCACGACATCACAATACCCCATCATGACATCACAATACCCCATCACGACATCACAATACCCCATCATGACATCACAATATCCCATCAATACATCACAATACCTCATCATGACGAAGTGAAAACAGGTTTTTAGACATTTTTGCAAATGTATTAAAATAAAAATGGTTGCTGATCATGGGCCTCTGTACGCCTATGTAGATATTCCATAAAAAAATCTTCAGTTTCCAGCTACAATAGTCATTTACAACATTAACAATGTCTATACTGCATTTCTGATCAATTTGATGTCTTTCAAAAACAAGGACATTTCTAAATGACCCCAAACTTTTAAACGGTAGGTGTATATATTAATCAATAGTATATATTAAACATTTAGATGTGATTCTGTATAACATCACAACACACATGCACGCGAGCGCGCGCGCACACACACACACACACACACACACACACACACACACACACACACACACACACACACACACACACACACACACACACACACACACACACACACACACACACACACACACACACACACACACCTTGCCCCCGTCTGCGTTGTACTCTTTCTCGTCGACGTCCAGCAGTCTGGCCAGGCCAAAGTCTGTGATCTTGATGTGGTTGGGGGACTTGACCAGAACATTACGGGCTGCCAGATCTCTGTGGACCAGCCTTCTCTCCTCCAGATACATCATGCCCTGGCATGGTGGCAGAGAGAGAGAGAGAGAGTGAAAGAGTGAAAGAGAGCGGAGGGAGAGAGAGAGGGAGAGAGGAGGAAGGGAGAAGGGGAGAGAGATAGAGAGAGGAAAGAGAGAGAGGGGGAAGATAGAAATAAAGAGAGAGGAGGGAGGGAGAGAGGGAGAGGAATAGAGAGACAGAGAGAGAGAGAAATAGAGAGAGAGATGAGGGAGAGACATAGAGAGAGAGAGGAGGGAGAGAGAGAGGGAGAGAGAGAGGAGGAAGGGAGAGGGGGAGAGAGATAAAGAGAGGAAAGAGAGAGAGGGGGAGATAGAAATAGAGAGAGAGGAGGGAGAGAGAGAGGGAGAGATAGATAGAGAGAGATAAGAGAGAAAGAGGGGGGGAGAGATAGAGATAGGAAAGAGGAGATAGAGAGAGAGGGGGGAGAGGAGAGACAGAGATAGGATAGAGGAGATAGAGAGAGAGAGAGATGGAGAGGGAGAGAGGGAGGGAGAGAGAAATAAACACTTTTTCTGATTGTGTATTTCCATTTTCATCACAATCATCATCATCATCATCACAATCATTATCGTCACAATCATCATCATCAACACCACCACCACCACCATCATTCTCTCTTCTCCCTGCCCTTCTCTATTCTCTCTGCCCTGCGCTGTTATCCCTGCCCTGCCCCGTTCTCCCTGCCCCGTTCTCCCTGCCCTGTTCTCCCTGCCCTGCGCTGTTATCCCTGCCCTGTTCTCCCTGCCCTGCCCCGTTCTCCCTGCCCTGTCCTCCCTGCCCTGCCCCGTTCTCCCTGCCCCGTTATTCCTGCCCTGTCCTCCCTGCCCTGCCCCGTTCTCCCTGCCCCGTTATTCCTGCCCTGTTCTCCCTGCCCTGCCCCGTTCTCCCTGCCCTGTTTTCCCTGCCCTGCCCCGTTCTCCCTGCCCCGTTCTCCCTGCCCTGTCCCGTTCTCCCTGCCCTGTTCTCCTTGCCCTGCCCCGTTCTCCCTGCCCCGTTCTCCCTGCCCTGTCCCGTTCTCCCTGCCCTGTTCTCCTTGCCTTGTTCTCCCTGCCCTGTTCTCCCGGCCCTGTTCTCCCTTCCCCGTTCTCCCTGCCCTGTTCTCCCTGCCCTGTTCTCCCTGCCCTGTTCTCCCTGCCTTCTTCTCCCTGCCTTCTTCTCCCTGCCTTCTTCTCCCTGCCCTGATCTCCCTGCCCTGTTCTCCCTGCCCTGTTCTCCCTGCCCTGTTCTCCCTGCCCTGTTCTCCCTGCCCTGTTCTCCCTGCCCTGCCCTGTTCTCCCTGCCCTGCGCTGTTCTCCCTGCCCTGTTCTCCCTGCCCTGTTCTCCCTGCCCTGCCCTGATCTCCCTGCCCTGTTCTCCGTGCCCTGTTCTCTCTGCCCTGCCCTCTTCTCACTGCACTTCCTTATTCTCCCTGCCCTGCTCTGTTCTCCCTGTCCTGATCTCCCTGCTCTGTTCTCCCTGCCATGCTCTGTTCTCCCTGCCCTGCTCTGTTCTCCCTGTCCTGCTCTGTTCTCCCTGCTCTGCCCTGTTCTCCCTGTCCTGCTCTGATCTCCCTGCTCTGTTCTCCCTGTCGTGCTCTGATCTCCCTGCTCTGTTCTCCCTGCCCTGCTCTGTTCTCCCTGCCCTGCTCTGTTCTCCCTGCCCTGCTCTGTTCTCCCTGCCCTGCTCTGTTCTCCCTGCCCTGCTCTGTTCTCCCTGCCCTGCTCTGTTCTCCCTGCCGTGCTCTGTTCTCCCTGCCCTGCTCTGTTCTCCCTGCCCTGGCCTGTTCTCCCTGTCCTGCTCTGTTCTCCCTGCCCTGCTCTGTTCTCCCTGCCCTGCTCTGTTCTCCCTGCCCTGGTCTGTTCTCCCTGCCCTGCCATGCTCTGTTCTCCCTGCCCTGCTCTGTTCTCCCTGCCATGCTCTGTTCTCCCTGCCCTGCTCTGTTCTCCCTGCCATGCTCTGTTCTCCCTGCTCTGTTCTCCCTGCCCTGCTCTGTTCTCCCTGCCCTGCTCTGTTCTCCCTGCCCTGCTCTGTTCTCCCTGCCATGCCCTGTTATCCCTGCCATGCTCTGTTCTCCCTGTCCTGCTCTGTTCTCCCTGCCCTGCTCTGTTCTCCCTGCCCTGCTCTGTTCTCCCTGCCCTGGTCTGTTCTCCCTGCCCTGCCATGCTCTGTTCTCCCTGCCCTGCTCTGTTCTCCCTGCCATGCTCTGTTCTCCCTGCCCTGCTCTGTTCTCCCTGCCATGCTCTGTTCTCCCTGCTCTGTTCTCCCTGCCCTGCTCTGTTCTCCCTGCCCTGCTCTGTTCTCCCTGCCCTGCTCTGTTCTCCCTGCCATGCCCTGTTATCCCTGCCATGCTCTGTTCTCCCTGCCCTGATCTGTTCTCCCTGCCATGCTCTGTTCTCCATGCTCTGTTCTCCCTGTCCTGCTCTGTTCTCCCTGCCATGCTCTGTTCTCCCTGCCATGCTCTGTTCTCCCTGCCATGCTCTGTTCTCTCTGCCCTGCTCTGTTCTCCCTGCCATGATCTGTTCTCCATGCTCTGTTCTCCCTGCTCTGTTCTCCCTGCTCTGCCCTGTTCTCCCTGCCTTGCCATGCTCTGTTCTCCCTGCCCTGGCCTGTTCTCCCTGCCCTGCTCTGTTCTCCCTGCTCTGCCCTGGTCTCCCTGCCTTGCCATGCTCTGTTCTCCCTGCCCTGGCCTGTTCTCCCTGCCCTGCTCTGTTCTCCCTGCCCTGGCCTGTTCTCCCTGCCCTGCTCTGTTCTCCCTGCCCTGCTCTGTTCTCCCTGCCCTGCTCTGTTCTCCCTGCTCTGTTCTCCCTGCCCTGCTCTGTTCTCCCTGCCCTGCCCTGTTCTCCCTGCCCTGCCCTGCTCTGTTCTCCCTGCCCTGCTCTGTTCTCCCTGCCATGCTCTGTTCTCCCTGCCCTGCCCTGCTCTGTTCTCCCTGCCATGCTCTGTTCTCCCTGCCCTGCTCTGTTCTCCCTGCCATGCTCTGTTCTCCCTGCCCTGCTCTGTTCTCCCTGCCCTGCTCTGTTCTCCCTGCTCTGTGGTCTCCTCCTCCCAAATACAGGGAATTGAATGGCTGATTATATTAAAGCCAGAAATCATATAGAGGAACACAAACCTATGTGTTAGGGAGAATGACCCTGACAGACTGGGACAGGAGGTGTGTTAGGGAGAGTGACCCTGGCAGACTGGGGCAGGAGGTGTGTTAGGGAGAGTGGCCCTGACAGACTGGGGCAGGAGGTGTGTTAGGGAGAGTGACCCTGACAGACTGGGACAGGAGGTGTGTTAGGGAGAGTGGCCCTGACAGACTGGGACAGGAGGTGTGTTAGGGAGAGTGACCCTGACAGACTGGGACAGGAGGTGTGTTAGGGAGAGTGACCCTGGCAGACTGGGACAGGAGGTGTGTTAGGGAGAGTGACCCTGACAGACTGGGACAGGAGGTGTGTTAGGGAGAGTGACCCTGACAGACTGGGACAGGAGGTGTGTTAGGGAGAGTGACCCTGACAGACTGGGACAGGAGGTGTGTTAGGGAGAGTGACCCTGACAGACTGGGACAGGAGGTGTGTTAGGGAGAGTGACCCTGGCAGACAGGGACAGGAGGTGTGCCAGAGAGAGAGAGAGTGTGGCCATGTGTCTTGTCTACTATTTAAAATGTACTGCATACTGTGTAATAATCATATGACCTACTATATATAATGTACTGCACACTGTGTAATAATCATATAACCTACTATATTTAATATCTGATTTAGAACGTAGGTATGGTATACAGACTCATGTTTGTAGCCTGTCCCCTATCTGATTTAGAACGTAGGTACTGTATTCAGACTCATGTTGGTACAGCCCGTCCCCTATCTGATTTAGAACGTAGGTACTGTATTCAGACTCATGTTGGTACAGCCCGTCCCCTATCTGATTTAGAACGTAGGTACGGTATTCAGACTCTTGTTGGTACAACCCGTCCCCTATCTGATTTAGAACGTAGGTACGGGTATTCAGACTCATGTTTGTACAGCCTGTCCCCTATCTGATTTAGAACGTAGGTACGGGTATTCAGACTCATGTTTGTACAGCCCGTCCCCTATCTGATTTAGAACGTAGGTACGGTATTCAGACTCATGTTGGTACAGCCCGTCCCCTATCTGATTTAGAACGTAGGTACGGTATTCAGAGTCATGTTTGTACAGCCCGTCCCCTATCTGATTTAGAACGTAGGTACGGTATTCAGACTCATGTTGGTACAGCCCGTCCCCTATCTGATTTAGAACGTAGGTACTGTATTCAGACTCATGTTGGTACAGCCCGTCCCCTATCTGATTTAGAACGTAGGTACGGTATTCAGAGTCATGTTTGTACAGCCCGTCCCCTATCTGATTTAGAACGTAGGTACGGTATTCAGACTCATGTTGGTACACACCGTCCCCTATCTGATTTAGAACGTAGGTACGGTATTCAGACTCATGTTGGTACAGCCCGTCCCCTATCTGATTTAGAACGTAGGTACGGTATTCAGACTCATGTTGGTACAGCCCGTCCCCTATCTGACTTTGATCGTAGGTTCAGGTATTCAGACTCATGTTGGTACAGCCCGTACCCTATCTGATTTAGATCGTAGGTACGGTATTCAGACTCATGTTGGAACAGCCAGTCCCCTATCTGATTTAGAACGTAGGTACGGGTATTCAGACTCATGTTGGTACAGCCCGTCCCCTATCTGATTTAGAACGTAGGTACGATATTCAGAAACATGTTGGTACAGCCCGTCCCCTATCTGATTTAGAACGTAGGTACGGGTATTCAGAATCATGTTGGTACAGCCCATCCCCTATCTGATTTAGAACGTAGGTACAGTATTCAGACTCATGTTGGTACAGCCCGTCCCCTATCTGAATTAGATCGTAGGTACGGTATTCAGACTCATGTTGGTACAGCCCGTCCCCTATCTGATTTAGAACGTAGGTACGGGTATTCAGACTCATGTTGGTACAGCCCGTCCCCTATCTGAAATAGAACGTAGGTACGGGTATTCAGACTCATGTTTGTACAGCCCGTCCCCTATCTGATTTAGAACGTAGGTACGGGTATTCAGACTCATGTTGGTACAGCCCGTCCCCTATCTGATTTAGAACGTAGGTACGGTATTCAGACTCATGTTGGTACAGCCCGTCCCCTATGTGATTTAGATCGTAGGTTCAGGTATTCAGACTCATGTTGGTACAGCCCGTCCCCTATCTGACTTTGATCGTAGGTTCAGGTATTCAGACTCATGTTGGTACAGCCCGTACCCTATCTGATTTAGATCGTAGGTACGGTATTCAGACTCATGTTGGAACAGCCAGTCCCCTATCTGATTTAGATCGTAGGTACGGTATTCAGAAACATGTTGGTACAGCCCGTCCCCTATCTGATTTAGAACGTAGGTACGGTATTCAGACTCATGTTGGTACAGCCAGTCCCCTATCTGATTTAGAACGTAGGTACGGTATTCAAAGTCATGTTGGTACAGCCCGTACCCTATCTGATTTAGAACGTAGGTACAGTATTCAGACTCATGTTGGTACAGCCCGTCCCCTATCTGATTTAGAACGTAGGTACGGTATTCAGACTCATGTTGGTACAGCCCGTCCCCTATCTGATTTAGAACGTAGGTACGGGTATTCAGACTCATGTTGGTACAGCCTGTCCCCTATCTGAATTAGATCGTAGGTACGGTATTCAGACTCATGTTGGTACAGCCCGTCCCCTATCTGATTTAGAACGTAGGTACGGGTATTCAGACTCATGTTGGTACAGCCCGTCCCCTATCTGAAATAGAACGTAGGTACGGGTATTCAGACTCATGTTTGTACAGCCCGTCCCCTATCTGAAATAGAACGTAGGTACGGGTATTCAGACTCATGTTGGTACAGCCCGTCCCCTATCTGATTTAGAACGTAGGTACGGTATTCAGACTCATGTTGGTACAGCCCGTCCCCTATCTGATTTAGAACGTAGGTACGGTATTCAGACTCATGTTGGTACAGCCCGTCCCCTATGTGATTTAGATCGTAGGTTCAGGTATTCAGACTCATGTTGGTACAGCCCGTCCCCTATCTGATTTAGAACGTAGGTACGGTATTCAGAGTCATGTTGGTACAGCCCGTACCCTATCTGATTTAGAACGTAGGTACAGTATTCAGACTCATGTTGGTACAGCCCGTCCCCTATCTGAATTAGATCGTAGGTTCAGGTATTCAGACTCATGTTGGTACAGCCCGTCCCCTATCTGATTCAGAACATAGGTACGGAATTCAGACTCATGTTGGTGCAGCCAGTCCCCTATCTGATTTAGAACGTAGGTACGGGTATTCAGACTCATGTTGGTACAGCCCGTCCCCTATCTGATTTAGAACGTAGGTACGGTATTCAGACTCATGTTGGAACAGCCAGTCCCCTATCTGATTTAGAACGTAGGTACGGGTATTCAGACTCATGTTTGTACAGCCCGTCCCCTATCTGATTTAGAACGTAGGTACGGTATTCAGAAACATGTTGGTACAGCCCGTCCCCTATCTGATTTAGAACGTAGGTACGGGTATTCAGAATCATGTTGGTACAGCCCATCCCCTATCTGATTTAGAACGTAGGTACAGTATTCAGACTCATGTTGGTACAGCCCGTCCCCTATCTGAATTAGATCGTAGGTACGGTATTCAGACTCATGTTGGTACAGCCCGTCCCCTATCTGATTTAGAACGTAGGTACGGTATTCAGACTCATGTTGGTACAGCCAGTCCCCTATCTGATTTAGATCGTAGGTACGGTATTCAGACTCATGTTGGTACAGCCCGTCCCCTATCTGATTTAGATCGTAGGTACGGTATTCAGACTCATGTTGGTACAGCCCGTCCCCTATCTGATTGAGAACGTAGGTACGGTATTCAGACTCATGTTGGTACAGCCTGTCCCCTATCTGATTTAGATCGTAGGTACGGTATTCAGACTCATGTTGGTACAGCCCGTCCCCTATCTGATTTAGATCGTAGGTACGGTATTCAGAGTGGGATTGTGTGTGTTTGTGTGTGTGTGTGTGTGTGTGTTTGTGTGTGTGTGTGTGTGCATATGTGTGCGTGTTTTTGTGTGTGTGTGTGTTTGTTTCACCTGTCGTTGTGCTTGACTCCACCCCCCTCCAGATGTTGCCTATCTTCTCCATTACCCGCAGTGTATTTATACCTGTGTTCTGTGTTTGTCCGTTGCCAGTTCGTTTTATTCGTCAAGCCTACCAGCGTTTTTCCCCTTGCACCTGTCTTTTTCTAGTTCCTGTTTTCTAGTTTTCCCGGTTTTGACAATTTCTGCCTGCCGTGACCCTTGTCACACCACCCTGGATTACTGACCTCTGCCTGCCCTGCCCCCGAGACTGCCTGCCGTTCTGTACCTTATGGACTCTGATCTGGATTACTGACCTCTGCCTGCCCTGCCCCCGAGACTGCCTGCCGTTCTGTACCTTATGGACTCTGATCTGGATTACTGACCTCTGCCTGCCCTTGACCTGTCATTTTGCCCACTGTTCTAGTAATACACTTTTGTTACTTCGACACTGTCTGAATCTGGGTCTTCTCCTGAAACGTGATAGTGTGTGTGTGTGTCTGTGTGTCCGTGTCCGGATGCGTTTCCTTCGATGTGCGCTTGCGTATCTTTGACACACTCCCACTACAGAGGCACACATGTTTCTACCCGCTCTCACAGGCTCACGTTAGAATTAGACGTTCATACATGTTTCTACCCGCTCTCACAGGCTCACGTTAGAATTAGACTTTCATACATGTTTCTACCCGCTCTCACAGGCTCACGTTAGAATTAGACGTTCATACATGTTTCTACCCGCTCTCACAGGCTCACGTTAGAATTACACGTTCATACATGTTTCTACCCGCTCTCACAGGCTCACGTTAGAATTAGACGTTCATACATGTTTCTACCCGCTCTCACAGGCTCACGTTAGAATTAGACGTTCATACATGTTTCTACCCGCTCTCACAGGCTCACGTTAGAATTAGACGTTCATCCATGTTTCTACCCGCTCTCACAGTCTCACGTTAGAATTAGACGTTCATACATGTTTCTACCCGCTCTCACAGGCTCACGTTAGAATTAGACGTTCATACATGTTTCTACCCGCTCTCACAGGCTCACGTTAGAATTAGACGTTCATACATGTTTCTACCCGCTCTCACAGGCTCACGTTAGAATTAGACGTTCATACATGTTTCTACCCGCTCTCACAGGCTCACGTTAGAATTAGACGTTCATCCATGTTTCTACCCGCTCTCACAGTCTCACGTTAGAATTAGACGTTCATACATGTTTCTACCCGCTCTCACAGGCTCACGTTAGAATTAGACGTTCATACATGTTTCTACCCGCTCTCACAGGCTCACGTTAGAATTAGACGTTCATACATGTTTCTACCCGCTCTCACAGTCTCACGTTAGAATTAGACGTTCATACATGTTTCTCAAACGTCAAATTTCTAAGTTGTTCCAAACGTCAAATTTCTAAGTTGTTCCAAACGTCAAATTTCGAAGGTTTTAAGATTAAGTTCAGGCATTAACTCTGAATGGTTATGATTAGACATTAACTCTGAATGGTTAAGGTCAGGCATTAACTCTGAATGGTTAAGGTTAGGCATTAACTCTGAATGGTTAGGTAAGGGTTAACCTGTTATGGCTCCAGGGGGCGTATTGAGTAGCCAGATAAAATGTGCCCATTTCAAACGGCCTCGTACTCAATTCTTGCTCGTACAATATGCATATTATTATTACTATTGGATAGAAAACACTCTCTAGTTTCTAAAACCGTTTGAATTCTTTCTCTGAGTGAAACAGAACTCCTTCTGCAGCACTTTTCCTGACCAGGAAGTGAAATGTCAGAAATCGATGCTCTGTTCAACTGCATGCCTATACATGGGAGTGATACGTAAGAGTCTACATACACTTCCTACGCCTTCCCCTGGTTGTCAAGATGCGGTGAGAGAAGAAATTTCGTGTCTATCTTGGTCTGAGGTGGAATAAAAGGTCTTTGTTTGACGTGACCGTCCATATCCTGTTTCTGGAGCGTGCGAAAAAGGACATGGATATGCCTTCTGTTTAGCTGTCGTTATGAACGACGAACATCTCCGTCTTAGATTTTATTTGATTCATTTGACCATATCATCGTAACACATGTTTTTTCAATATAGTTTAATCAGATTATTGAAATTTTTTCGGGAGTTTTGCCGTGTTCCGTTCTCTAACTTTGTTGACGTTGGAGTGATCCGTGCCACTTGGCAAGTGCCCATGCTAAATGAAGAGGGATATTTGCCGTTCCAGATCAAAACAACGACTGTTCTGGACAAAGGACACCTTGTCCAACATTCTGACGGAAGATCACCAAAAGTAAGAAACATTTTATGATGCTATTTCTAATATCTGTCGTGCATGTTGACTGGTCGTGGGCGACCAAGTGTTTCTGGCTATTGTGGCTACGCTAATAGCACGCTACATTTTGTTTGCGCTGTAAAACATTTAATAAATCGGAAATATTGTCTAGAATCACAAGATGCCTGTCTTTCAATTGCTGTACACTATGTATTTTTCAGAAATGTTTTATGATGAGTAATTAGGTATTTGACGTTGGTGTCTGTAAATATTATGGCTGCTTTCGGTGCAATTTCTGATTGTAGCTGAAATGTAAACTATGATTTATACCTGAAATATGCAATTTTTTCGAAAAAAACATGCTATACAATAAATATGTTATCAGACTGTCATCTGAGGAGGTTGTTTCTTGGTTAGTGGCTATTTTTTATCTTTATTTGGCCGAATTTGTGATAGCTACTGATGGAGTCATAAACTGATGGAGTAAGAATATTGGTGTCTTTTGCTAACGTGGTTAGCTAATAGATTTACATATTGTGTCTTCCCTGTAAAACATTTTAAAAATCGGACATGTTGGCTTGATTCACAAGATGTGCACCTTTCATCTGGTGTCTTGGACTTGTTAATGTGTGAAAGTTAAATATTTAAAAAAAAAATCTTTTGAATTTCGCGCCCTGCACTTGAGCTGGATGTTGTCATAAGTGTACCGGTGTCGGGCTGCAGCCCAAACAGGTTTTAAGGTCTGGGATAGGTTTGAAACATAACTATGAAAAATGACTTTCTATCGCTGGATTCAAACTTGCAACCTTTAGCACCAGAGGCAGATGATTACACCCTAGTAAAACCCAAACCTACTTGAATGTAACAGCGGTCACTGTTGCCCCCCCCCCGAGTGGCTGGTTTCTACGTCATCTCCCAACGTCCTCACACATGGATGGACATCGAATTCTGACCGGTATTAAAGGTGACCTGGCTGCAATGTTTACAGCTAAGCTAGTCACAGTTCGACAGAATGCATCAGAATTTCAAGCTCCCCTTAATGTGTATACACACACTGCAATTGGGCCTATTACCAAGATGGTTAGGCATGGGAGAAAATTGATGTCCTGCCAACACATTAATGTTGATGACAAAGCCCAATGAGCGAAGCTGTGAAGTGGAGGAAATCATAGAGGCTTGTGGTAAGACTGTGGGGACTCGGTTCTCCGCCTCCATTTGTTGCTCAATGGACTGGATGGGAACATCGATGCGTGCGGTTGCAAACACACAATACGCACACAAAGACACACACACACGGACGCAGGCAAGCAAGCACGCACACAGGCAGGCAGGCACACACACACAGACACACACACACGGACGCAGGCAAGCAAGCACGCACACAGGCAGGCAGGCACACACACACACACACACACACACACAGACACACAGACACACACACACGAACACAGGCAGGCAAGCACGCACCCAGGCAGGCAGGCAGGCACACACACACACACACACACACAGACACACACACACAAAGCAAGCCAAAACACACACAGAGGCAAACAGGGAGGAGGGCCGATTGAAGTGCATTATTCTGGATGATAAACAAGTGAATGCCACTTTGCGGTGTGATCAATAAAAAGCCCTGGTGAGGAGGGGGGTGTCTGTCTTCCTCCCTCTACCACCAGACAGTGGAGAAACAGACAGAGAAAGACAGGGAGAGAGAAACAGACAGAGAAAGACAGGGAGAGAGAAACAGACAGAGAAAGACAGGGAGAGAGAAACAGAGGGAGAGAGAAGCAGACAGAATAATTGCTCACTTAGAAACACTAATACCCTGACTAGTGTTGCAAAATACATTTAGAAATCTATATTATTCAATTATAATGTGTGGGGGGACAAAATACATGTATGCATGATGGCGCACGCGCACAGTCGGTTTGGGTTCCGTGTTATGCAGAAACCTGAAAATATACGGGTGTATATATCAGCTAGACTCGCAGCTGGTGTCATGGTGGCGGTGGAGGTGTTCCCTAGACGAATGTGAGGATAAATGGACAGTGGAGACGCTGGTGGAGTTGGAGAGAGAGAGAGACAAAGACAGAGAAAGAGAGAGAGAACGAGAGAGAGAGAGAGAGAGAGACAGAGACAGAGACAGAGACAGAGACAGAGAAAGAGAGAGAGAAAGAGAGAGAAAGCGACAGAGACAGAGACAAAGCAAGAGAGAGAGAGAGAGAGAGAGAGACAGAGAGAGAGAGACAGAGAGAGAGAGAGGGAGAGAGAAAGAAAGAGAGTGAGAGCAAGAGAGAGAGAGAGAGAGAGAGAGAGAGAGAGAGAGAGAGAGAGAGAGCAAGAGAGAGAGAGAGAGAGAGAGAGAGAGAGAGAGCAAGAGAGAGAGAGAGACAGAGAGCGAGAGAGAGAAGCCAATGGCATGTACCAGATGCTCAAAATAAAAACCCTCCAACCCAAAAAGGCATGTGGTGTTGATGGTATCCTCAATGAAATGATCAAATATACAGACAACAAATTCCAATTGTCTATACTTAAACTCATTAACATCATCCTTAGCTTTGGCATCTTCCCCAATATTTGGAACCAAGGACTGATCACCGCAATCCACAAAAGTAGAGACAAATTTGACCCCAGTAACTACCGTGGGATATGCATCAACAGCAACCTTGGGAAAATCCTCTGCATTATCATTAACAGCAGACTTGTACATTTCCTCAGTGACAATGTACTGAGCAAATGTCAACTTGGCTTTTTACCAAATTATCGTACGACAGACCACATATTCGCCATGCACACCCTAATTGACAAACAAACAAATGAAAACAAAGGTCTTCTCATGCTCTGTTGATTTCAAAAAAGCCTTCGACTCAATTTGGCATGAGGGTCTGCTATACAAATTGATGGAAAGTGGTGTTGGGGTAAAACATACGACATTATAAAATCCATGTACACCAACAACAAGTCTGTGGTTAAAATTGGCAAAAAAAACACATTTCTTTCCACAGGGCCGTGGGGTGAGACAGGGATGCAGCTTAAGCCCCACCCTCTTCAACATGCATATCAACAAATTTCGAGGGCGCTAGAACAGTCCGCAGCACCCGGCCTCACCCTACTAGAATCTGAAGTCTAATGTCTACTGTTTGCTGATGATCTGGTGCTTCTGTCACCAACCAAAGAGGGACTACAGCAGCACCTAGATATTCTGCACAGATTCTGCCAGACCTGGGCCCTGACAGTAAATCTCAGTAAGACCAAAATAATGGTGTTCCAAAAAAGGTCCAGTCGCCAGGACCACAAATACAAATTCCATCTAGACACTGTTGCCCTATAGCACACAAAAAACTATACATCCGCTCAGCGAAGAGCCCGGATCTCAATCCCATTGAGCACTTCTGGGATCTGTTGGATCGGAGGGTGAGAGCTAGGGCCATTCCCCCCAGAAATGTCTGGGAACTTGTAGGTGCCACGGTGGAAAAGTGGGGTAACATCTCACAGCAAGAACTGGCAAATCTGGTGCAGTCCATGAGGAGGAGCTGCACTGCAGTACTTAATGCAGCTGGTGGCCACACCAGATACTGACTGTTACTTTTGATTTTGACCCCCCTTTGTTCAGGGACACATTATTCCATTTCTGTTAGTCACATGTATGTGGAACTTGTTCAGTTTATGTCTCAGTTGTTGAATCTTGTTATGTTCATACAAATATTTACACATGTTAAGTTTGCTGAAAATACACTCAGTTGACAGCGAGAGGACGTTTCTTATCTTTTCTGAGTTTATTTACATTGATTACACAGATCCGCAAAGAATTTGGAAAAAAAAACAATTTTGATTAATAAAACCATATTTATGTTGATTTATTTTCCCTTTTGTACTTTAACCAACACTGCATATATACATAATTTGGCATTTGAAATGTCTTTATTCTTTTGGAACATCTGTGAGTGTAATTTTGCTGTTAAGAGAGAGAGAGAGAGAGAGAGAAAGACAGAGAGAGGGACAGAGAGAGAGAGAAAGACAGAGAGAGAGAGAGAGAGAGAGAGAGAGAGAGAGAGAGAGAGAGAGAGAGAGAGAGAGAGACAGTGTCTGACAGACAAATCAACCTGCACATGTCCTCTACTGTATGCTTATTGTTATTGTTCAATGTATGTTTATTTTGACTCTTGGTTATTGGGAGAGACAGAGAGAGAGACAGAGACAGAGAAAGAGAGAAAAAGAGAGAGAGAGAAAGAGAGATAGAGAGAGAGACAGAGAGAGAGAGACAGAGAGACAGAGATATTGAGAGAGAGAGAGAGAGACAGAGAGAGAGACAGAGAGACAGAGAGAAAGACAGAGCGAGGAGAGAGAGACAGAGAGAGGAGAGAGAGACAGAGAGAGGAGAGAGACAGAGAGAGAGAGAGAGAGAGAGATGAGAGAGAGACAGAGAGAGGAGAAAGAGAGAGAGAGAGAGAGAGAGTGAGAAAGAGAGAGAGAGAGAGAGAGAAAGAGAGGGAAAGAGATTCGAGAGAGAGAACGATAGAGGGAGAGAAAAAGAGGGAGAGACAGAGAGAGACAGAGAGAGACAGAGAAAAAGAGCGAGAGAGAAAGAGAGAGAGACAGAGAGACAGAGAGAGAGACAGAGAGAGACAGAGAGAGAGAGACAGAGAGAGAGACAGAGAGAGAGAGACAGAGAGAGAGACAGAGAGACAGAGAGAGAGAGAGAGAGAGAGACAGAGAGAGAGAGAGAGACAGGAAGCGATTCCCAAACCTTCCATAACAAAGCCATCACCTACAGAGAGATGAACCTGGAGAAGAGTCCCCTAAGCAAGCCTGTCCTAGGGCTCTGTTCACAAACACAAACACACCCCACAGAGCCCCAGGACAACAGCACAATTAGACCCAACCAAATCATGAGAAAACAAAAAGATAATTACTTGACACATTGGAAAGAATTAACAAAAAAACAGAGCAAACTAGAATGCTATTTGGCCCTAAACAGAGAGTATACAGTGGCAGAATACCTAACCACTGTGACTGACCCAAACTTAAGGAAAGCTTTGACTATGTACAGACTCAGTGAGCATAGCCTTGCTATTGAGAAAGGCCGCCGTAGGCAGACATGGCTCTCAAGAGAAGACAGGCTATGTGCTCACTGCCCACAAAATGAGGTGGAAACTGAGCTGCACTTCCTAACCTCCTGCCCAATGTATGACCATATTAGAGAGACATATTTCCCTCAGATTACACAGATCCACAAAGAATTCGAAAACAAATCCAATTTTGATAAACTCCCATATCTACTGGGTGAAATTCCACAGTGTGCCATCACAGCAGCAAGATTTGTGACCTGTTGCCACCAGAAAAGGGCAACCAGTGAAGAACAAACACCATTGTAAATACAACCCATATTTATGTTTATTTATTTTAACTTGTGTGCTTTAACCATTTGTACATTGTTACAACACTGCATATATATAATATGACATGTGTAATGTCTTTATTGTTTTGAAACTTCTGTATGTGTAATGGTTACTGTTCATTTTTATTGTTTATTTGACTTTTGTATATTATCTACCTCACTTGCTTTGGCAATGTTAACACATGTTTCCCATGCCAATAAAGCCCCTTGAATTGAATTGAATTGAATTGACAGAGAGACAGCGAGAGAGAGAGAGAGAGAGAGAGAGAGAGAGAGAGAGAGAGAGAGAGAGAGAGAGAGAGAGAGAGAGAGTTCTAAACATACCATAAATATCACACTGCTCCACCCTCCATTCCTTACCTACTTACCATGGAGTCCTGCCAATAGAATTACAATGGGCAATGACAGCGCTCCGGCGTGGGAGGTGGGAGGTGGGGGGGTGGAAGTGTATTTAAAATAGATTACTTCTGGGGCCCAGACCCGGGGGCCGATCAATAGAGATGCTGATTACAATAAAGCCTTGAAGAACGGACAGGATCCGGGCCGTCCTCCATAATATTTATCCTCTCTGTGTCTCCTTTAGGACGCATTAGGAATCCACGGACGGGCCGTCCTCCATAATATTTATCCTCTCTGTGTCTCCTTTAGGACGCATTAGGAATCCACGGACGGGCCGTCTTCCATAATATTTATCCTCTCTGTGTCTCCTTTAGGACGCATTAGGAATCCACGGACGGGCCGTCCTCCATAATATTTATCCTCTCTGTGTCTCCTTTAGGACGCATTAGGAATCCACGGACGGGCCGTCCTCCATAATATTTATCCTCTCTGTGTCTCCTTTAGGACATATTAGGATCCACGGTGACTATAGCACATTAATACTGTCCTACAGTCCTAGGTTGGTACCCTTTTCACTAAGAGGTGCACCACATTTCAACAGAGCCCTATGAGGGGGTCCTACCGACCCTGGTTAGAAGTAGTGCACTACATTTCAACAGAGCCCTATGAGGCGGTCCTACCGACCCTGGTCAGAAGTAGTGCACCTCATTTCAACAGAGCCCTATGAGGCGGTCCTACCGACCCTGGTCAGAAGTAGTGCACTACATTTCAACAGAGCCCTATGAGGCGGTCCTACCGACCCCGATCAGAAGTAGTACACTACATTTCAACAGAGCCCTATGAGGCGGTCCTACTGACCCTGGTCAGAAGTAGTACACTACATTTCAACAGAGCCCTATGAGGCGGTCCTACCGACCCTGGTCAGAAGTAGTGCACTACATTTCAACAGAGCCCTATGAGGCGGTCCTACCGACCCTGGTCAGAAGTAGTGCACCTCATTTCAACAGAGCCCTATGAGGCGGTCCTACCGACCCTGGTCAGAAGTAGTGCACTACATTTCAACAGAGCCCTATGAGGCGGTCCTACCGACCCCGATCAGAAGTAGTGCACTACATTTCAACAGAGCCCTATGAGGCGGTCCTACCGACCCTGGTCAGAAGTAGTGCACCTCATTTCAACAGAGCCCTATGAGGCGGTCCTACCGACCCTGGTCAGAAGTAGTACACTACAGAAGTAGTGCACTACATTTCAACAGAGCCCTATGAGGCGGTCCTACCGACCCTGGTTAGAAGTAGTGCACTACATTTCAACAGAGCCCTATGAGGCGGTCCTACCGACCCTGGTTAGAAGTAGTGCACTACATTTCAACAGAGCCCTATGAGGCGGTCCTACCTACCCTGGTTAGAAGTAGTGCACTACATTTCAACAGAGCCCTATGAGGCGGTCCTACCGACCCTGGTCAGAAGTAGTGCACTACATTTCAACAGAGCCCTATGAGGCGGTCCTACCGACCCTGATCAGAAGTAGTACACTACATTTCAACAGAGCCCTATGAGGCGGTTCTACCGACCCTGGTTAGAAGTAGTGCACTACATTTCAACAGAGCCCTATGAGGCGGTCCTACCGACCCTGGTCAGAAGTAGTGCACTACATTTCAACAGAGCCCTATGAGGCGGTCCTACCGACCCTGGTCAGAAGTAGTGCACTACATTTCAACAGAGCCCTATGAGGCGGTCTTACCGACCCTGGTCAGAAGTAGTACACCTCATTTCAACAGACCCTATGAGGCGGTCCTACCTACCCTGGTTAGAAGTAGTGCACTACATTTCAACAGAGCCCTATGAGGCGGTCCTACCTACCCTGGTTAGAAGTAGTACACCTCATTTCAACAGACCCTATGAGGCGGTCCTACCTACCCTGGTTAGAAGTAGTACACTACATTTCAACAGAGCCCTATGAGGCGGTCCTACCGACCCCGATCAGAAGTAGTGCACTACATTTCAACAGAGCCCTATGAGGCGGTCCTACCTACCAAGGTTAGAAGTAGTACACCTCATTTCAACAGACCCTATGAGGCGGTCCTACCGACCCTGGTTAGTAGTAGTGCACTACATTTCAACAGAGCCCTATGAGGCGGTTCTACCTACCCTGGTTAGTAGTAGTGCACTACATTTCAACAGAGCCCTATGAGGCGGTCCTACCGACCCTGGTCAGAAGTAGTGCACTACATTTCAACAGAGCCCTATGAGGCGGTCCTACCGACCCTGGTCATAAGTAGTGCACTACATTTCAACAGAGCCCTATGAGGCGGTCCTACCGACCCTGGTCAGAAGTAGTACACCTCATTTCAACAGACCCTATGAGGAGGTCCTACCGACCCTGATCAGAAGTAGTGCACTACATTTCAACAGAGCCCTATGAGGCGGTCCTACCGACCCTGATCAGAAGTAGTACACTACAGAAGTAGTGCACTACATTTCAACAGAGCCCTATGAGGCGGTCCTACCGACCCTGGTTAGAAGTAGTGCACTACATTTCAACAGAGCCCTATGAGGCGGTCCTACCGACCCTGATCAGAAGTAGTACACTACATTTCAACAGAGCCCTATGAGGCGGTCCTACCGACCCTGGTCAGAAGTAGTGCACTACATTTCAACAGAGCCCTATGAGGCGGTCCTACCGACCCTGATCAGAAGTAGTACACTACATTTCAACAGAGCCCTATGAGGCGGTCCTACCTACCCTGGTTAGAAGTAGTGCACTACATTTCAACAGAGCCCTATGAGGCGGTCCTACCGACCCTGATCAGAAGTAGTACACTACATTTCAACAGAGCCCTATGAGGCGGTTCTACCGACCCTGGTTAGAAGTAGTACACTACATTTCAACAGAGCCCTATGAGGCGGTCCTACTGACCCTGGTCAGAAGTAGTACACTACATTTCAACAGAGCCCTATGAGGCGGTCCTAATGACCCTGGTCAGAAGTAGTGCACTACATTTCAACAGAGCCCTATGAGGCGGTCCTACCGACCCTGGTCAGAAGTAGTGCACCTCATTTCAACAGAGCCCTATGAGGCGGTCCTACCGACCCTGGTCAGAAGTAGTGCACTACATTTCAACAGAGCCCTATGAGGCGGTCCTACCGACCCCGATCAGAAGTAGTGCACTACATTTCAACAGAGCCCTATGAGGCGGTCCTACCTACCCTGGTTAGAAGTAGTGCACTACATTTCAACAGAGCCCTATGAGGCGGTCCTACCGACCCTGGTCAGAAGTAGTGCACTACATTTCAACAGAGCCCTATGAGGCGGTCCTACCGACCCTGATCAGAAGTAGTACACTACATTTCAACAGAGCCCTATGAGGCGGTTCTACCGACCCTGGTTAGAAGTAGTGCACTACATTTCAACAGAGCCCTATGAGGCGGTCCTACCGACCCTGGTCAGAAGTAGTGCACTACATTTCAACAGAGCCCTATGAGGCGGTCCTACCGACCCTGGTCAGAAGTAGTGCACTACATTTCAACAGAGCCCTATGAGGCGGTCTTACCGACCCTGGTCAGAAGTAGTACACCTCATTTCAACAGACCCTATGAGGCGGTCCTACCTACCCTGGTTAGAAGTAGTGCACTACATTTCAACAGAGCCCTATGAGGCGGTCCTACCTACCCTGGTTAGAAGTAGTACACCTCATTTCAACAGACCCTATGAGGCGGTCCTACCTACCCTGGTTAGAAGTAGTACACTACATTTCAACAGAGCCCTATGAGGCGGTCCTACCGACCCCGATCAGAAGTAGTGCACTACATTTCAACAGAGCCCTATGAGGCGGTTCTACCGACCCTGGTCAGAAGAAGTGCACTACATTTCAACAGAGCCCTATGAGGCGGTCCTACCGACCCTGGTCAGAAGTAGTGCACTACATTTCAACAGAGCCCTATGAGGCGGTCCTACCGACCCTGGTCAGAAGTAGTACACTACAGAAGTAGTGCACTACATTTCAACAGAGCCCTATGAGGCGGTCCTACCGACCCTGGTTAGAAGTAGTGCACTACATTTCAACAGAGCCCTATGAGGCGGTCCTACCGACCCTGGTCAGAAGTAGTGCACTACATTTCAACAGAGCCCTATGAGGCGGTCCTACCGACCCTGGTTAGAAGTAGTGCACTACAATTCAACAGAGCCCTATGAGGCGGTCCTACCTACCCTGGTTAGAAGTAGTGCACTACATTTCAACAGAGCCCTATGAGGCGGTCCTACCGACCCTGGTCAGAAGTAGTGCACTACATTTCAACAGAGCCCTATGAGGCGGTCCTACCTACCCTGATCAGAAGTAGTACACTACATTTCAACAGAGCCCTATGAGGCGGTCCTACCGACCCTGGTCAGAAGTAGTACACCTCATTTCAACAGACCCTATGAGGCGGTCCTACCTACCCTGGTTAGAAGTAGTGCACTACATTTCAACAGAGCCCTATGAGGCGGTCCTACCGACCCTGGTCAGAAGTAGTACACTACAGAAGTAGTGCACTACATTTCAACAGAGCCCTATGAGGCGGTCCTACCGACCCTGGTTAGAAGTAGTGCACTACATTTCAACAGAGCCCTATGAGGCGGTCCTACCGACCCTGGTCAGAATTAGTGCACTACATTTCAACAGAGCCCTATGAGGCGGTCCTACCGACCCTGGTTAGAAGTAGTGCACTACAATTCAACAGAGCCCTATGAGGCGGTCCTACCTACCCTGGTTAGAAGTAGTGCACTACATTTCAACAGAGCCCTATGAGGCGGTCCTACCGACCCTGATCAGAAGTAGTACACTACATTTCAACAGAGCCCTATGAGGCGGTCCTACCGACCCTGATCAGAAGTAGTACACTACATTTCAACAGAGCCCTATGAGGCGGTCCTACCGACCCTGATCAGAAGTAGTACACTACATTTCAACAGAGCCCTATGAGGCGGTCCTACCGACCCTGGTTAGAAGTAGCGCACTACATTTCAACAGAGCCCTATGAGGCGGTCCTACCGACCCTGGTTAGAAGTAGTGCACTACATTTCAACAGAGCCCTATGAGGCGGTCCTACCTACCCTGGTTAGAAGTAGTACACCTCATTTCAACAGACCCTATGAGGCGGTCCTACCTACCCTGGTTAGAAGTAGTGCACTACATTTCAACAGAGCCCTATGAGGCGGTCCTACCTACCCTGGTTAGAAGTAGTGCACTACATTTCAACAGAGCCCTATGAGGCGGTCCTACCGACCCCGATCAGAAGTAGTGCACTACATTTCAACAGAGCCCTATGAGGCGGTCCTACCTACCCTGGTCAGAAGTAGTACACCTCATTTCAACAGACCCTATGAGGCGGTCCTACCTACCCTGGTTAGAAGTAGTGCACTACATTTCAACAGAGCCCTATGAGGCGGTCCTACCGACCCCGATCAGAAGTAGTACACTACATTTCAACAGAGCCCTATGAGGCGGTCCTACCGACCCTGGTCAGAAGTAGTGCACTACATTTCAACAGAGCCCTATGAGACGGTCCTACCGACCCTGGTCAGAAGTAGTGCACTACATTTCAACAGAGCCCTATGAGGCGGTCCTACCGACCCTGGTCAGAAGTAGTGCACTACATTTCAACAGAGCCCTATGAGGCGGTCCTACCGACCCTGGTCAGAAGTAGTACACCTCATTTCAACAGACCCTATGAGGCGGTCCTACCGACCCTGATCAGAAGTAGTGCACTACATTTCAACAGAGCCCTATAAGGCGGTCCTACCTACCCTGGTTAGAAGTAGTGCACTACATTTCAACAGAGCCCTATGATGCGGTCCTACCGACCCTGGTCAGAAGTAGTGCACTACATTTCAACAGAGCCCTATAAGGCGGTCCTACCTACCCTGGTTAGAAGTAGTGCACTACAGAGGGAATAGTGACGACGCAATGAAGGGCACATCGTGGAGCGCAGCAGAGTACAATGAAATGAGGACCTAAATATTGTCACTCTGTAGTTGGTTGGGGCCATAACACTATGACCACGTTGAACTGACGTCGTTGCTGTCATTAGTGAGGGTTGGAAGTGTTGCCTTGGTAGTTGTTTAGGTGTCATAGCTTGTGATGGTCAGATGTAAATAATGTTGAAGGTAAAGGCGTAGATGCATAAATAGCCCCATCAATCCTATAATCCCTCTGTTTCTTCTCCTCCTCCTTGTCCCTTCCCTATCCTCTCTCTCTTTACTCTCTTCTTCCTCCTTCCTCTCTCCTCCTCTTCCTCACCATTCTCCTTGTCCCTTCCCTATCCTCTCTCTCTTTACTCTCTTCTTCCTCCTTCCTCTCTCCTCCTCTTCCTCACCATTCTCCTTGTCCCTTCCCTATCCTCTCTCTCTTTACTCTCTTCTTCCTCCTTCCTCTCTCCTCCTCTTCCTCACCATTCTCCTTGTCCCTTCCCTATCCTCTCTCTCTTTACTCTCTTCTTCCTCCTTCCTCTCTCCTCCTCTTCCTCACCATTCTCCTTGTCCCTTCCCTATCCTCTCTCTCTTTACTCTCTTCTTCCTCCTTCCTCTCTCCTCCTCTTCCTCACCATTCTCCTTGTCCCTTCCCTATCCTCTCTCTCTTTACTCTCTTCTTCCTCCTTCCTCTCTCCTCCTCTTCCTCACTATTCTCCTTGTCCCTTCCCTATCCTCTCTCTCTTTACTCTCTTCTTCCTCCTTCCTCTCTCCTCCTCTTCCTCACCATTCTCCTTGTCCCTTCCCTATCCTCTCTCTCTTTACTCTCTTCTTCCTCCTTCCCCTCTCCTCCTCTTCCTCCTCCTCCTCCTCCTCCTCCTCCTCCTCCTCCTCCTCCTCCTCCTCCTCCTCCTCCTTGTCCCTTCCCTATCCTCTCTCTCTTTACTCTCTTCTCCCTCCTTCCCCTCTCCTCCTCTTCCTCACCCTCCTCCTCCTCCTTGTCCCTTCCCTATCCTCTCTCTCTTTACTCTCTTCTTCCTCCTTCCCCTCTCCTCCTCCTCCTCCACATTTTCCTCCTCTTCCTCACCCTCCTCCTCCTCACCCTCCTCCTCTCTTCTGGTTCCTCTTCCTCCTCCTTCCTTCTCATTCTACTGCATACAGGGAACAATAGTGACTCACCTAACTTGTTCAGTACCCAGGAACTTGTGAATATGCCAAGTAATAAAGAATTCTAATTGTAATTTTGCAAGGTTATCTGTCTAGAAGATGCTCTTGGCCACGTCTTGGCTGGGACTGTCACCATCAGTGTTCTAGTGAGTCTGAGTGTCTGGCAGGCTGACTCTGTGGCTCGCAGTGATCAACTGCGTTACACTGTCCTCTTCCCACACACTGTAGTAAGGACACACGGACACACACACGCACGCACGCAGGCAGGCAGGCAGGCAGGCAGGCAGGCACGCACGCACGCACGCACGCACGCACGCACACACACACACACACACTCACACACCATACTGAAGCCCTACCGACACACACACCTTCCCTCTCACACACAAACAACTCTGATTATCAGCCAATGGGGAGCCACTGATCACACCCCCCTGCCCATCACTGACTTTGGAGAGTGTGTCTTCATGAGGGGTGAGGGTGTGAAGCAAGTCTCCAGGTCACAGTACTGTTCTAATGTCCCTCAAGGAACCAGGTAAACACGCCTGTTTCTGTTCAGACAGTATTTAACAAGGAACCAGGTAAACACACCTGTTTCTGTTCAGACAGTATTTAACAAGGAACCAGGTAAACACACCTGTTTCTGTTCAGACAGTATTTAACAAGGAACCAGGTAAACACGCCTGTTTCTGTTCAGACAGTATTTAACAAGGAACCAGGTAAACACGCCTGTTTCTGTTCAGACAGTATTTAACAAGGAACCAGGTAAACACGCCTGTTTCTGTTCAGACAGTATTTAACAAGGAACCAGGTAAACACGCCTGTTTCTGTTCAGACAGTATTTAACAAGGAACCAGGTAAACACACCTGTTTCTGTTCAGACAGTATTTAACAAGGAACCAGGTAAACACACCTGTTTCTGTTCAGACAGTATTTAACAAGGAACCAGGTAAACACACCTGTTTCTGTTCAGACAGTATTTAACAAGGAACCAGGTAAACACGCCTGCTTCTGTTCAGACAGCATTTAACAAGGAAACAGGTAAACACACCTGTTTCTGTTCAGACAGTATTTAACAAGGAACCAGGTAAACACGCCTGTTTCTGTACAGACAGTATTTAACAAGGAACCAGGTAAACACACCTGTTTCTGTTCAGACAGTATTTAACAAGGAACCAGGTAAACACGCCTGTTTCTGTTCAGACAGCATTTAACAAG